>NW_008751728.1:1463819-1586899 GCF_000715545.1 Opisthorchis viverrini
AGTGAGCTTTCAATAGGACCATTAGCGTCTACCGGGTCGGTTTACAGCAACTTTTATTGTGGGAAACACTGTAGTAGGATACGTCTAATGTTGTATGGAGTGAGAAAACCCAAGAACCGGATGATCGTTGGAAGTGGTGGCGCCATTCAAGGACATGTGGCAGACTAATGGGGTAGTTGATACACTATCCTAGTTTTAGTTTCCTGATCGTCTGTTTTTTTTGCGGGATTAGAACTCCCGTGAAATTTATCCCACAGTTGATTGTGCTTGTCCCGTTTATGCAGCCGCCTAACGTCCTATTTTTTCTCTGACCAGGCAATGGATGATCAATATGAGTATGTTGTGAGTGATATCCCAGCCCAAGGTCAACTGACTGTTCGCACCACACGAAAGGTACCGGAGTCGGAGTTGAAAGCAGACGAGTCGATTGCGGATGAGTGGCCAGTCATCACTATTCGCATTCAGCTCACCTCAAGAGCAGCCTGTGATGATGAAATCATGAATAAAGGTAATGTGCTTTGTTTTTGTTATCCATGACAGATGGGCGATGAATAACTGTCAGTTCCAGCTTGTCGTTTTTATTGGTGTTTGGTCAAGTTCGAGACAGCGGAGTGGCTAACAGGCGATTTGGCATCTTGGTTCATATCCCATTCTTGATTCACCGACCAAGCCTGCGCAAGCACTTTAGGTTCGTTTCGAACGTCCGTCACAGCTGAACGAAGCTTTTGGTCTACACCCGTCTTCTGGCATTGAAGGTGGAATCGTTTAGTTCTGATGATAGCCCACCTGTATTCATTCTTGCTTGTTCAGCAGTCACTGTTCGACACTGCAACTTAGATCCATTCCGTCACTTTGCGATACAATTTCCGTAAAGTTGTCCGTTTCTAGTCAGGGCACTTCTTATATTCCGGAATTGCTTAGGTGAATAGCTTTGGTGCGCTGACGTTATAATTGTCTCCCACCGGGGAGATTTCCCCCTCTTATTCGCATTTCAATATCACCCTGCTCTAGAGGAAAATTGTCAATTGCTGCAGTGTTGCAAACCATTCTAGTTTGTGCCTAGTTTCAGTGGCTTCAGTATTCTGTGGCCTTGAGGATTCTGTTGTAAACATCTCTCAGCCTATCGGCATGATCACTTCTGCTCACTAATTCTGGGTTAACACAAGCGGGCAGAGGAAATTCTGGTCGAAGACGGATGGCAACAACAGCGCAACAGACCAGTTCAAACACTCCGAGTGACACAGAACACACGAAGAACGACTAGGTGCATACCGGTCACAGGGATTTGGAAATGCCGGACACCTAAGCGTTAATCCAATTCTTGGAGAAGTTGCGAAATAGAGCACAGTAGAGTATCACAAATTCGAATAGTTCTGAGGGAAAAGTGAAGAGGAGAGTTATGTATCCCGGCAACATATTCGAACCTACTAATGATGAGTGGATGCTTAGAGGCGAGTTCAGAAGAACATTTTTCTTGGTAGCAGCGATATAACAGAAAAAGGAGGTCAATGCCTAGCTGCCTCGAGAGGTCATCGGTTAATAGGATTCACAAAGGAGTATTTGGAGAGTGTATCCTGTGGGGTTGTCACTGTCATAAGTGGTTATACACGCATCTCCATTCTAGTGTTCACATTGGATGTCTTCCTATTGTCATGCTGTGGACGGAAAAGCCAACTCGAACGGTTCGTTCAATGTGATATCTCCTATGGGGTTTGGTAAAGTTTGGCCCTATCATCTGGACAGCTGCCGTGGGCCTGGAATGTCAGCGTGTCCGAAATTATGAGGAAGCTTCCGAATCCGTATTGTTAAGTTGGCTTTTGCAGGATGAACTGCGGTGTACACGATCATCGCTTACAGTGTATTACTCCGAACCTACGATAGCTGACGCTTGCTATCACTACACTGCCGGTTGATCATCTAGGACTCGTGACCATCTTACACTCGAGCGATTACCCCTCAAATGTGTTTAGCAGCTCACGTGAGCCTCCCTCTGTTTGAAATGGGTTATTTGGTGCTGCTTCCGGGCGTTGATGAGTTGCGGTTTCGCCTGACGCCCCTTTTCTCTCCCTTTTTGTGTTGTCGTTTTTCGTCCCCTACCACATTATTATGGTTACTCATGCTTTTTCTGGCTTTACACACCAATCCAGACGCCAACACCAACAACAGTGTTGTGTCGGGTGCCGTGAAAGCAGCAGCGGACGGATCTAATGTGACCGCGAACACTGCTTTGCCCACTGCCCCCGAACAGCAGCAGCAGCAACCGCAAGCCTCGAACACAGTGAAGTCGGAATCGCTCTCCCATGTGCGGAAACTATTCGCCCAGGGAGAGCGGATTCCAAAGAACGTTTGTTTAGATGCTCTGGATGCTATCGACCAAGCTAAGTGGTTCCAGGTGGGTCATCAGTGTATCTTTTCTTGTATCAGCCAGCTGACACACGTGTCAGCTGAGCGCATAGAAAACAGCTGTTTAATTTTGTTCTCACGGGTCGCTTTTATGGATTTTTACCACTCCCACCGCTGTGGAACCCTTGGCTTTGTCTATTTATTCAGACGAGCAGATACATCCATTTGCGATCAGTGTGAGGTTAGCCGAAGTAAACTTACAGAATTTAGTCTCTTTCCAATGTGCGAATATTCTCTATCATCTTACCATACCGAAATACTTTAAGACCAGATCGATTTACTCTAGAACTAGGGAGAGCCTATTGGTTACAATGTCAGCTAAACTGTCCGTCTGAAAAAAAAACGAGCCTCTCGCTCTAGGCCCAAAGTGCCACAAAAGTTTACAGGGAATCAGATAAGTTGGCAAAAGGCTTAACTGATCGTGGACACCACCGGCTCATTGATTTTGACTCAGAGTGGCTAGATTGATACTCACCGTATATAGAAGTTACTAATCCTGGACACACTGGTCCTGAGTTCCTTCAGTTATCTTCACTTCAAGTCTTCTGGTTGAACCATTCGCAACAGCTTCCCCTGAGGAACAGTGCTCTAGTCAGACGAAAGCGCTACGTTCATGTCGCACGCAAAACCTCCTTTCCATGGCTATTCGTCATTCAATCGATCAATGATTCAGACTGTCTTCATCAACTAATCATAGCCGTAATGATGAGACTGCGTCCGTGGGTCACATTTGAATGTGTTGCTACTCAAAATCTAGAGTGCGGAGCGGTCTTTCAAAAGCCTACTGGGTTCAAGACGATTCCCTCACAAGCGTCGTCTTGTATAGCTGTAAGCGCATGATTTGAAATCCCTCCGGTTCAGAAGCATCATACTTCCTCCCGCTTGTTTCCGTGTGAAACTAGGCTGCACCTTATTGTGGTGCGATAGTTTGTATGCTTCAGTGATTCATCGAGCCGTACTGGAGGATGCTCATTTGATGTCCACGGAGTTTCTCCTACCATGTTGGAACGTGTGGAAATTCGCTCCCAAAAGTTTGGGCTACTCGATTAATCTTACGCCGACCACCGCTCGATTGCGTTCAGAGCCAGAGTCTTTGGTTGAGGACCTTAATCGTTCTGTCTAGGTTTGGGCGCTCTGTTACGTTCGACCATGAACTTCACGTACCTTCATGGCATTTCAATCTGGTGGTATCAGTTCAATCGCCTTATTGCTTGTAACAGGGCGGATAAACGAAAGCGTGCGTCTTTTGACGCTGTCTATCTTTCTTTATTGTCATCTTAACTCCCCTCGTGTCCCGTTTACGTGGCTTCCGGCTGTAAGCACATCAGCCAGGCACCTGGGGTGTCGATGTGTTGCACGCCACCGTTCACATTCACTGCTCTGTGTCCTCTAGTTACACCCCGCCCTTTTGTTCTTATTGTTACCTTCAAAATTATGACGAAATATTGACTGCCACCTGATCTACAACCAATTACAACCTTTAGTGTGCAACGCTTGGGTATCTCAACCAACTAGCTTCTGTTGGCCTTGATCAGCTGATACATGTATTTCGAAACTCGAACTTACATTGCTGTCTCTACGCTACCGACTACGAACTGCACAGTTTCGTACAACCCTCAGTTCACGAGGTTTCATTAGTCTACTGGACTTGGTTCAGTTCTTGACTGCTGACCGTTTTAGGGTACACAATTTGAGATCATGCACTCTTTCGATTATTAAAAATGATGATAATACTAATAATTCAGGTGTAACAGCCCCTGGTGCCAAACTACCATGATATCCGAAGGAAATACGAGGGCTGAGATACTCTCATGTTGCCGAAGCCTAGACAGGAGCAGTGGCTGGGTTCAAGTTGTGTGATCTCCGACCAGTAAGATCGCACTGTAGCCATCGAGCCATCTATCTCTCTTTCGCTGCGGGTTTCCATCAGAAATTTCCCGGTGGGCTCCAGAAACGGTCTCGTTAGGGAAGCATACCAAACCCCTGCCGTGCATTGCAACTGGTGTTCTCAGGGGATGAGATAAACACGGCTATGCGTGACATCAGTGTTTTCGGAGGGCATAAACAAACAACTGGGTCCTAGAATGCTCGGTGTCACTGCCTGATTCGAAGGGTTTTCTCCCCTCAGGCTCACAATACAATCGAGCTGGACCGTCAGTCGGACAATAGCCCAGTGATGTTTACGCATCCTGGTAGTTGCATTGGCCCTGACCGTTCCCGTACGTTTGAATTCGAACCGCCGATAACGAAGGTGTGAGCGGCGTTCGCGTTATTCATGGTATCAGAAGCGAGTTTCGTCATCTCTATGTGTATAACGCAAATATGTGTTTGTGAGACTTGGCTCCTCCGGTTCGAGGACTCTAGGAACCTTCACACTTTTGATCACCGTTGTCTTCGTACCATTGTTGAAGTTAGCTGGCTTCAGCTAGTACGCAGTGATGTGCGTGTGGGGCAAGATGGGTTAAGTGGTTAGAGCGCGAACTTACTGACCGGAAGGTCTGTGGTACGAACCCGACCTCTGCCTCTCGACTTCCCTGTCTAGGCTTGGGCAACCTGGCAGTATTCCAGCCTCGTGCTTCCTTCACGTGGCATGGCAGCTAGGCACCGAAAGGGTGCTACATCTGGACATCTCTCTCTAAGTGCTTACTTGACGAATTGTCGGAATCTCTAGAGTAGCAGGTTAAACTAACCGGGTTAAGTTAACTGGGGAATGTCTCCTATTTTCAGCTACCGTCTACTCAAATGGACTTTGTTTTCCGTTCCAAGCCTTTGATAGCGGAAGATTTACTTAGGATGGACTATGACATAGTAACGTGATATGAAAGCAGCTACCATCAAACTGAGTGCAGCGCCTTCCTGATTTGGATCTACTTGGTCCTCCTTGTACGTGACTTGGAATCCTGCAGCAGGTACCATCTTCCTTGAGGACTTAGGAATTATTCATCCAAAGTCCCTACTTCCCCTTTCTTTTTTTACCATTCCCCGATGCTTGTTTGATGGTTAAGCACCAAGATGTGTTGCTGTCAATGAGGCGGCTCAGCTTCTGTGATTCGTCCCGGTTGAACCAGACGGATGCGGCTTAATGACTGGATTTGAAGTTTTTATTTACAGACCGTTTTGGTACGTTGAGCCGTAATACGAATGTCATACCCTAACGTATTGGTGAACCATTGATACCATTGATTTTTGTTGCGCTTTTGTTGACATCTGTTTGGGGTTGGATAACCCAAAAGTACCCTAGTCATGGAGCTTACTTGCACGTGCATCAAAAGGGACAATAACTGAAGGATTTGGATTTTTTCATGACGTGCGTTTTAACCGCTTGATCTGCCGCTGCTTCAGTTCTCTTCGGCTACTGTTTTCATTAACGATTCCTACAGGTCTGTCTTGCTTCATTGTTCCATAAAAAGGCCCGCTAGTATCAATTTAATCAGTATTTATTTACTGCAGATTCAACCAGGAAAATTTTCATCCAGTCCGAGTTTTTACAGTGTGGGAAGAATAATTGATCGTGAAGGGCGCCGTCATCTATATTGGAGGGCGTTCATGGAGAGCCACTAACTTTACGTACCCTCGTGGTATGTCGATCTGGTGGCATCAGTTGAATCGCTTTATTGCTTATAACAGGGCGGCTAAACGAAAGCGTGCAACCGCTGACGCTTTCTATCTTTATTGCCATCTTAACTGCCCTCGTGTCCCGTTTACGTGGCTCCCGGCTTTAAGCACATCAGCCAGGCACCTGGGGAATCGACGTGTCGCACGCTACCGTTCACATCTACTGCTCTGTGTCCTCCAGTTACATCTCGCCCTTTTGTTTTTATTGCTACCTTCAAAATTATGTCGAAATATTGACTGCGTTCGAGGTGGAAAGTGCCGTCACACCTTACGGTTCACTGCACTGTACTGACAGTCCTGTGAGCTCCCGTGTGATCCGTCTCCTTCGCTAGAATTCTATTTAGGAGAAAAATAGTTGCCCTTACGATCGAATTTTGAACAGCCAACTTGTTCTCCTATCCTATTTCTAAGCTGTTATCTTTTATACCATATTTTATTGTGTTCTTGCTTCTCCGTGAACCCTTTGGCGTGTGATTTGATTTCCATTGGTGCTTTCGTTTCTATCACCAAACAACTAGTCCTTGTGATCAAGTAGTCTAAGCCGCCGATTAGCCAGCTGACGTGATTTTTCGAAACCTTATGCAATCACTAATTGATACCAGAAGTAACATGCTGTTCTTTCCCGGTCGGCGTCCATAGGAGTTGAACACGCGCATGAATCATAGTTATGGTTCTACTGTTGTTGAACGCCTGGGTGTTTATCGTAGGTCATGGGGTCGTAAACATTCTGTAACACCGCGCTGTACCAGAAGAATAATTGTCGACGATTTCGGTTCTCTATTTGTCTTTTTATAACATATTTTTCGGGACGAGCTTTCAGAGCAGCAGATTTTCTCCGCGGAACGTCGCTGCATTCATTCACCCATATTCAACTTTTCCTGCTTCGTGCTTATGCTTTGTTCCTCGGTGGGGCTGTCGGTCGACTGATCACTTCAGTGGAATCATCGTAGTTAGAAGACGCAGGACCTCCGTTCAGTGATCTTGTCCTTTCTGCTGATTATCTCGGCTACGCGGACTCCAAATAATGGCAAACTGAGCTGCATTTCGAAAACTCTTGACAACTTTTTGAGCTGCCTTTTAGGTGACCTGACGGAATTTCCGCTTTCACACGTTTCTGACATTGCGTGTTAGTTGTACTGATGGCTCAGTGGGTAGAATGCGAATTTCTTGACCGGAAGGTCTGTGGTTCGAACCCGACCTCTGCTTCCGACTCTCCCAGTTAGAAGACGCAGGACCTCCGTTCAGTGATCTTGTCCTTTCTGCTGATTATCTCGGCTACGCGGACTCCAAATAATGGCAAACTGAGCTGCATTTCGAAAACTCTTGACAACTTTTTGAGCTGCCTTTTAGGTGACCTGACGGAATTTCCGCTTTCACACGTTTCTGACATTGCGTGTTAGTTGTACTGATGGCTCAGTGGGTAGAATGCGAATTTCTTGACCGGAAGGTCTGTGGTTCGAACCCGACCTCTGCTTCTCGACTCTCCCTGTCTAGGCTTGGGCGGCTTGGCACGGCAGCTAGGTACCGAAAGGTTGTTACAGCTGAACAATTTTGGTACTGAAAACGCGCTCCATTCGAGTGATCTTTACGTATTCTGGACGGTTGATATAATCTGTCCAAGACCTCGAACACCCACTTGTGTTTTTTTTTGCTTACTTAATCACTCGCTACCTGGCCAAATTGAGGTGTACATTTAGGCGAATCTAATGAAACCCGCTACCGTGCGGTTTCTTTTTCAGTCGTCCTTCATCTATCACATGCGTCTTTCTCGTTTTATCAATCAACACACACTTCATTGCCATCATTTTACAGGGTGCATTGATGACGCCGCCTCTCGGGATTGTCGCTCGCGTGCTTGTAGACTTTATGCGTACTGAAAAGATTTGGTTGAATCTGAACCAATTCGTAAGTTTCTGTTGATTTCAGCTTGAAGTGCTCGTAGGACAAAAGCTGTATTCTATTCAACCTCATTTTGCTAGGCATGACCTTTGAATTTATCGTGCTGCTGGAATTGTGGCCAGTTTTATGTCGTCTATCCAGGATTTCTTTGTAATAAGTGATGCCGCTGTAAAAATTTGGGGACTTCAGTTGGAAAACGCTTAGTGCGGATCGAGAACTCATCGTTTCAGGGAAGTTTTGAAGACAGTCGGTAGTTTTATTGATGGGCAACATTTCGATTTTGACATACAAGAGCTTCTAGAGGCCAAGTGACTGGGTTACAAAATCGGTCGACTTTTTAAGCATGTGGAATCAACCGTTGAGTGTCTTCCAGAAGGGACTCGCTTTTCATAAGTTGGTGTGGATGAGTAAGGATTGCACTGAAGCACTGAAGGGTTTTTCTGTCAGACGCTTCTGGTTCATATCAGTTGGATGAATGTTGAACATTCCCCTTGAATGTTGCTCACAATTTTGGTGGTCTGTGTGGATGGGATGTCCGAAACAGTTGATAACTGTCTACTGTGGCTACAGAACTGCCAAGCGTTTGATTCGATTACCTGTAGTCACCAGCTCATCCACCATTTTATTTCAAACTTGAAAACAACCTACCACTCTATCGAAGCTGCTTCGTCCTAGCGCTTAAGCAGAATGGTATTATAGCGTGAAGAAGCTTTCGAATGGGTCGACCCAGGGATGGTCGGACCCCGTGAATTACCAGGCGTTTCAAATTTTGAATCTAGCGAGCAATTTTATATACCCTTTATGCCTCAAACAAAACTGCATTCGGATACTGAAACACACTGTAACCGTACGGGATCCAAACCTGAATGGCAACACCAATAAAAAGCTTTCCAAAGCAACGGTTATCCGATAAATCTCATTTGGTTATCCTTTAGCGCAATTCACCCGACCGACTCAACAACGCAAGGAGAAGACAAACGGATTGCATCAAGGACATTCCGGAACTAGCTGTAAGAATGTTGCAGCAGTACCACATAGTTGTAGCTTTTCATACAGACCGGCATGCTTCGGGAAGCACAATCAAAGTTAAAAGGAGAACGAAGTTGCTGTTATATACAAAATCCAGTGGAAGTTCTGTATGCACGAGGCTACACGAACACCATCTTGTTGCTTAACCTCTCGACCAATTCTCACTCGCCTCCTTACACGAAATTCAGGAAGGGCATAAACTAAACAGATAATCCTTATATACTAGCCCCAGCAAGAACAAATAATTAACCTGAACCCAACCGAGAATGCCATCAACAGACGTAATGACGTCCACCCAGTCTATCAACCTTCCAGGAACAATAAGCCTTGGAGCATCCCAACGCGAAACTGTACAAGAGGCCCGAGGAGAAATGAATGGAGGCCACGAAACTCGACAAAAAGAAGACCACTGGAATACACACTCAGCCCGAAGATGAAACAGAGTAGCAGGATATCAAATTGAAAATTGTGTCAAACAAAGATGTACCTTACGTAATGGTTGTGTTCCACAACACAATAGAAATTGCAATCAAACCAGTCGAAGAAAACTACTAAAAATAGGTGCTCGATCGACCAATCAAATGACAGGGAGACTGGCTGGAACGCAACATATAAGAAAGACTAAAATGACCACTTGGAATAAAGCAACAGGACTACTGAAACGGAGATACTTAACGAACCAATCAGATGCAACATACTCAGACCACAGCGCAAACCAAACCCCGGAAGGATCATTTAAATCACCAACTAAGTAACCTCCTAAGAATGAGCCACTAGCCGATCTTTAAACACTATGTGCACGTAACAGAACTGTATGATTTTTGTTCACTTTCATTTGTGGTAGTTAGACTCCATACACATTACACTACATCGTAAAATGATCGTTTGAAGAACCTACTCAGATAGTGTCGAATGACGAAGGCTCGAATGTCGCATACTACTCAAAACTCATTTAACAAACACCGCTTGTTATTACGTCGCTTTTTCCTATTTTCCCAGGGCGTGTTGGCCCTACTGGGTCGCCTTTTGACTGTTGATTTGCAACTGGCCTGTCTTCCACCCGTGAGAGGACAGCGACCACCGTTTCTTCCGTCTGGACAACCTTTCGGAGCGCCGATTCGTCCCCGATTGCCAGTTACGTTACCCGTACCACTTATTGGACCGGGGCGGTTGTTCCGTCGATTCTTTGAAGCCATCTCCTGTGGGTTGCTTATTCAACTTCGTGAAGGGGAACCACAGCCAGTGGAACCTGTGGCGGACACAGCAGACCTGAAACCAGACGAAACCGATTCACCCTCGCAGTTCTTTGCCTACAGCCTGTTGGCAACTACTCCGATATCGATACGGGAAGAAATTACTGTTTCGGCACAGTTTTGTCTGCGGCAAATCGCGTTCAAACAGTTGTACAAGGTGAGTTGTCAGCGAAAATTTCTAGTCAGATTTCTCGTGAAAGTCTAAACCGCGATATTAGAACGTGACTTTTTCATCCTTGGGTTAGCGGGCAGTAGCTCTGTGTAGATGAAACCACTAGGCGTAGTTCTAACACGTGTCATCTGGCTTGCCGTATTCTACACCTCATACATTCTCATCATTATCGTAGACAAAAATACGCTAGCACAGGAGACAGGTGCTTAACGCTTCACACGACAAGCTACCGGTATGCGGGGAACAGTCAACTCCAGGTCTCGTGTGCTGGAATCGCAGATCCATCACTGTGAATAACCATTTACGGAGGGGTGTGACGTATGTTCACATGCTTAGGTCGATTATACCATCCCTTTGCAGGGAGTGGTTGGCGTAGAAAGCGCATATAGATCTGGTGAATTTAACTTGTTCCGTAAACTACGTGGGAGATTGCTCTGTTTAATGTTGAAGTCAATGATCTTTTTCCACCCGATCTTAGCCGTGTTCCCCCAAGCCTTATGGGTCCTTCAAGGTTGTACAGTCCAAGTGAGTATTGATTGATTGTTGTCCTCACCAGCATACCAGGTATCATACCAACATGCTCACTTTATTCAGGTTCTCCATATGGAACCACTCAGCTCCAACCATGCATGGAAGAAAGATACTGCTAAGGACTCACTGGAAGGCATCGGTGGTGATTCTGAAGTTACGGAAACGGTCGACATCGAGGCAACTGCCCCCGGAGCCGTTAAACGACGGCGGTCGGAAGTTGACTCTGTGGATGCCCAACAGCAGGACGAGGCAGATGTGGGGGAGGAGGAGGAGGATAGGGAGAAGGAACCGAACAACAAGGATTGATTGTTGTCCTCACCAGCATACCAGGTATCATACCAACATGCTCACTTTATTCAGGTTCTCCATATGGAACCACTCAGCTCCAACCATGCATGGAAGAAAGATACTGCTAAGGACTCACTGGAAGGCATCGGTGGTGATTCTGAAGTTACGGAAACGGTCGACATCGAGGCAACTGCCCCCGGAGCCGTTAAACGACGGCGGTCGGAAGTTGACTCTGTGGATGCCCAACAGCAGGACGAGGCAGATGTGGAGGAGGAGGAGGAGGATAGGGAGAAGGAACCAAAAGAACAACAAGCCGGCTCTTGTTCTGCTCCGGAGCCAATTGCAAATGACCAGCCTTCATCCCATGTAGCAGAGACCGCCAGCGAGCTCCCCGACTCCGAGGTAGTCGCACCACCAACGACACGTTCTGGAACAGCAGCCAAGCGTAGTCGAAGAGGGCGTTATTGACCCACAAACGTCATATTTCGCACTGTGTCTCGTCCCCTCAGCCTACCGTTCCTCTGTTTCCATTTCCCCAACATTTTACTTGTCACGTTTTTTTCGAAGGAGCAACCGGTGACTGACTATTATCTTTTTAGTGGTTCGCACACTCACATACCGGTTTGCAATATGTTGTCCCAAGTATCCTGGTTCTTTTTGTTGAAGTGAGAGGGGAGTTGCAGTGGCTTTATTTACGGACGGGCTTGGCTTTGGGTTGATTGTTTGTGTTGAGCGCCGGTCAACTTTTCTACCCTAAGCGTGGCTCATGGTCATTCAGTATCGCAGCCTTAAATCTTCGAATACTTCGGTAACCGGTACACAGGAAAACAGCTATCCGATGTACACGGCCGAAAAAACCAACGCATACTGTATTTCTCAACTTTCATTGGTACTTTGCTAAGCTTCGTTTCACCGAAAAAGCGAACTTCTGAAGCATAACGTCTGATCCCCAAATGCAAGTTACCTTGACCTGAGACTCAACGAAATCCCTGCTGAATGTCATATTGTCGCCTTATCTTTCAGTTGACCGCGTCATATCAATGAGCCCCAAGAAAGGTGAAACTGGTGGTAAACTTTCGAAAATTTTCAGCAACGTCGTGCGTTGTGTCAAGTTGAAAAGCATGGCTGAAGTTCCAGATGGCCTAAAGACGGCTGAGTACAGGGAAGTTGTGTTTCGAGATGAAAATTGACTAGTCGTGAATCAAACGTTGGCAGTACTCGTCGGATTATATTGATTTTTAGCTCTGTGTTTCTCTTCAGCACAGTAGGCCAACTTCTCCGGTGTCCTGATATCCACTCCTAACCCATATTTCAACTTTCTAAATTCCGGCAGACTTGCAGTTGGGATTACTTTTAGTCTTTTCTAACATAACACGATCAACAGCAACGACGTACTTAGTCGCACGATCAGTATATGTGACCGAAGCATAAAACTTTCTGGCTGTTGTCGTATAGGGGGGTTTGGCGTGGTCACCCGCCCGTTCTCATTATCGAGTCATGTGATTTGATACGGTGCTGCGCACAACCTAGGGCAAAGTCAACAGAGTTACTCAGAAAGGTCGAAAGTAACGTGAGCAACAGAGTATGTTTACGGAATAGGACGTGACTTGTTGGATACATTTGTTGACTGTAGTTTTCTAGATTGTTATGGGTTTGTTCTCATGCTTGTCGACTATCCACTCTGCAGCATATTTTGTTCAAAGTCCCCCGTTCATTGCGCGACCAAGCGTCCGCATTTCCCTTATAGTTCATTCTCGAGGTTCGAGCGCTTGTCTTGCGATTTTCTTTTATTTCGTCTTCTTTCGGCGCTATCGGCATCGCATCTTTAGGTTCGTATGATTCTCTGATGGGGTACACGGGAACCTCATATGCAAACCGATACAGTTCTAGTCTAGTATCTTATACCTACAGTACACTAATTCGAAGAGACCTTCAGTTTTTCCGTTCTCACTCGATAATTTTTGATAAAGCACGATATCAGTGCTTATCGTGTTTAAGCACCAACTTTGTCCGTTATAGGGTGGTGAGCCGTTGTAGACAAAGGAGAATGGCGGTGTTTTCCAGTCTCAGTAGTTTTGTCCACACCTGAAACAGTTCAATCCTAGGATGGGTAGCTGCGTGTGCTCGCGCTTTTGATCGAACTTGGACACTATCTCTTTACATGCTTTGGCGTGAGCGCTTGGTTGCTGGTGTCGGTAACCAGTATTAGCCTCCTACCAACTCCGACTGCATCCCAGAAGCAGCTTCAGGCGAACGCTCTGATTGACGATTGTGTTGACGTAGCTGCGCTGTGCTTAAGACGATGATTCTGTCTTGGCCACGTATTTCCTAAATTTGTAACACTGTTTTAAGGCATATTCTCTGCGTGACGAACCCTAGCGGTGAATTGAGACTGGGCGAAGTTCGAGCTGGAACCCGTATCCGCGTTTTCCACCGTGCCAAACCACCACGAAATGAGTACTCATATCTGGGAGATTTTCCAAAGAAAGCTGAATTATTTCCGGCGTGTCGGACAGTCTGTCTCTGTAAATCCTGTCCCTTAGCGTGAGATCTACCCTGAGTAAAACCGACCACCTGAATGACTCGTTGAGAGGATTTCTACGGAACTTTTAGTGCTGTTTATTCGAGAATCCTGGTTAAGCGGTTGCTTGTGCAAGCTGGTCGAGGGAACGGTAGGTGGTGTACGTAAATATTTGCCGGATCTCAAATTTGGAAGTCAGTTCCTGCGTAGTGTTCTTGCTGCATGTGTAGTCCAGATTCCTCAGCTACTGTAGATCTGTCATAACAACGAACAGCGCCGGATTGTTCGCGCCCGACCTGATATCTTCCCGTGATGTTGGTTTCCCGCGGAAACCGCGTGCTTCTTCCTGGTCTGCGGTTACTTTGGTCGATCTGTTAAGTCTCCTTAGACCACTTGGTATATCAAACATTCCCATTTCGAGGTCTGGTTTGTTACTGACCCACATGCGTAAATTAGAATGAAGTATGACCAGTTGGTGATCAAAATCCTTCTAACTTGTACCCAAATTGTAATACCTAACTGTTGATACATTGGGAAAACGCAGTGTTCTCCGGCAGTGTAAATCGGGGCAAATTGAACAGTCTTTGACTGCCCCCTCCTCCCGAGGGCTTCACCGCGTTTGATGACTCATGCATTTTGGCGTTCTCAGAAGCTACCGGGAGTTATCTGTCGGTGGCTTGGAACTCCTATTTAGCAGTCGCACTCACCAGAGAGACTCCGTTGCCATGAAGGAAGAGCACACAAGCACAGAGACATGACAATGACTGGCCGTTATTCCACCTTCATTGCAGTCGAGGTCACGGCTAAACGCTGAGGGTTTCATCTTGCAACGTTAGGAACATTTGCAAGGCAGTCTCAAAACACGAAACTCTCATGATGGATATTGATCAGCCATACCACTCATTTGCCGCTAAAATACAGCAAGTAGCACTTTGGCTTGCAGATTAGTGTTTATCCGAACACGGTCGTCACGGTATGCATCAGTGGTTTACGCGGCGGAATAAAAGGTCTCTGCAACCAGTGTCAGGCCATGTTTACCTGGGGTTTTAAAAACTACACCTCAGAACTTTCTGTTCTCTTATACTCTTAATCAGATGGCATCTGAGGCCAACCAAGTACACTTGGACATAGTCTATATCCCAGTGATCTACAACCCTTCCTCTCCCGAAGAATGACCTATGGTTGTCCCTCAACCCGACTCAAGGCTTATGCTACTTTGGAACCTCCGTGACATGTTCATCTGGGAGACGTATTTTTCAAGGTCTGTCTAATCGCTTTTCCATCCGATGTTTTGATGATGATGATGATGATCGTTCAGCTGTAGGACCCTTTCGGTGCCTAGCTACCCTGCCACACGAGGGCTGGGATACTGCCAGGTCGCCCAAGCCTAGACAGGGTAAGTCGAGAGGCAGAGGTCGGGTTCGAACCACGGATCTTGCGGTCAGTAAATTCGCGCTCCAACCACTTGGTCCAACTCGCCCTCGATGTTTTAGCGCTCCATGAATTTCTTTACCACTATCTACTGAGTTGCGCCTAATTTTGTGTTTTTTTGAAGCTTACTTATCGTCACCATCGCGGTGGGGTGGCTTTCTCCAGCAACATTTCATCCACCGCCCCTGTAGAAAATTTGCTAAATCGATTCTTTCTCGGATATTCCCGATGTGTTCATCTTGTACACCTTGAACTATGTATGAGACTGCTTCCCCAAGTGTGTCTGAACGAGAGTTGGCGTATTTTTTCTCAAAAAGCTGCCTAGTCCTGTATTCTACATGACCCGGGGCTTCACCCTTGTCTTTTAGATGTGAACGAAAGATGTTGGCAACGTGCGTGTGACCCTAACCCTAAGTCGGTACACATACTTGTACATTTGATTCCTTCGACGCCCCTTCGAACGCTCGTCTGGAGATTCGCCTTTGTTGACAGATGAAAACTTGTCTTTTAGTGTCGGGTTGTGCCCCGTTAATCCCCTAAACACGGTTGCAATTGCACACTGACGTAGTGAAAAGTGTCTTCATTCGAATCCTAATCCCTCATTCCGTTTGTGCCCAATTAGGTGGGAGTATTAAACAAAAACCAAGACGGCTCAAATTACTGTGTGTACAGGTGAACGAACGTTGTTCACAATCGTCTGTCGCTGACTTGGTGAGGGGTGGCATGACAATATCTGCGAGTTTAGTATCGTACAAAAAGCACCCCCTTCCCGTGGGAGGGGTGGTGGTGGGAGATACGCACCAGTGAAGATGTCGATCACATTAAAGTGAGAGTACAAGCAGGGCGAGGCGAGGTAGATCAGTTATGCAGCTTCATGGTTCGTCTAGTCCAGACATGACATGTCCAGAATTGCACTATAAACCACCACGGGATTTGTACAGAGGGTCGATTTTTGGAAAACGTTTGTCACACAGTATCTGTGACTGGAAGAGTTGTGGTAGAGGAAACTGAGACGTTTCTGTTTATCACAGTCACCCGCGGGTCCGCTTCTGGAAGGCGAATACGTTCTATGTGAATGGCAGTGTTCACCTTTCTATCCGCTTGTCCCCATACCGAGGGTAGGTTAATGGCTGCAGGAACAGGTGGTGTGTTTGTTTGATCCGATTGGGGTGCTTCAATTGCGGAGCGTATAATATAGGCCAAAATCAGTCCCAAAATAGTGAGAACAGCGGCGAGTGTGATCACTCGAGCTAGTCTGTGATTCTCGATTAGGTTCGCGTAGGCCTCCTCTTCCTCGACCTTTGTACAACAGGTACAGCAGAGAAGGTCAACGATTAGAGATCGCTCAGCAGTTGTGTCTCCCTGCAAATAAGCACGTTGGGCGCCGAAGTTGGCAATGGTGGTCGGGTTAGTTTCACTCCCTCGATTGGAGGATGTCCCGATCAGCGTTCCTAATCGCCCTCGTTCCGGACGGCGACAAACATCTCCGTTTATATAAGTTAGATTCTGTTCAGTCGAGTCGGTTTTGCCAATCTGAATTAAGGTTGAATGTCCCCGTCTGTCTTTTAACAGCTTCGACCCAGTAAGTTCCATCAGACTGGCTCGGACTGAGGGAGGTATTGAACTTGGGGTGGACTGTTCCTGGTCTGTGGGGGCAAGAGTAACTTGAGACTGGACGGGACTGGACGTAGCCGTCTTGGAGGAATTCTTTGGAATAAATCCTAGGTTGTTACTCAGGTTGTTAAAGATCATTGCTAGTGACTTTCTTGGCTGCCTGAGCATTGCTGATCCGCTCGGTCTAGGTGGGGCTAAATCACGCAGCGCATTTTGACGTAGGAACTCTTGTTGGATCTGAAAACGCTCCTTCTCAGTGACAACCCTTGAAGGTCTGGAACTGAAATGGGAATAGCTCGTGGGCACTTCTTTCCCGTCAGGCTCTGGGGATGAGGATGTCTCCACATCTTCCACGGTGACAACTAAAGGCCGCCGAACAACATCCCCATTGTTCGTACCTTCCTCAACTGTGATTGGTTGTGCAATAGTCGTTTCGGTTTTTCCAGCCTGAGAAAAAGTTGAAATCAATTCATTAATAATGACGGGAATTATGGTGCCGTTGTTATGGCGACGGGTATCGTCATGGAAAAAGGCGTACCAGTGAATGATTGTCGGATGTTCTGGTTTTATTTGTTACCGTCGTTCTATAATAGCTGTCGAAATGGGGGTCTTGCTTGCTTGTACCAATCCCGTACGCAACGATTCCGGAAATCCGCTCATATTATGTTCCTCAAACTAGCCAAGCCATGCAAACACTTCATGACAGTGTGGTTTTACTAACGACGTGAGGCACAATTCAAGGCAGTTATTCGATAAATAGTTCCCCTGACCAGTCGCTGTAGTTTGACACCGGTATAAAAGCGCGCACACATCGAATCTATCCGTATTTATGTTGCTCGACCCTATATCCGCTTCAGAGTTATGTTCACTATAGACAAGTCTCACTCAGGAGTTGATATTCTATTTTGGTTAGTTGAGAATAGCTAGAATACTTCGTTGCAAGAATCTTTCGAGATCATTCCGTGTGGCCAGGCATCCTTGGGCGTCACCATATCGGGACCATTGTTGGTCACCGGAAGTGAACAAAGACTCACTGCGCACTCAAAAATTAAAACATCGCTGTGACCAAACACACAACAAAAATCGTTCGGCTGTTACACACTTTCGGTGCCCGGCTGCCATGCACTCGGAGGAAGCACGGGGATTGGGATGCTGCCAAGTTGCCCAAGCCTAGTCAGGGGAAGTCGACAGGCAGAGGTCGGGTTCGAACCACGGACCTTCTGATCAATAAACTCGCGCTGTAACCACTTGAGCCACCTCTATTTGTGAATTATTCCATTTTTCCCGCCTGTTCAGAGTATGACCCGCTCTGGTTGATAACAGATGCACACCTTCGGGTGGAACGAATGTTCGTCACAAGAGACACTCTAAAGGTTATCATCCATCCAAAACATATTCGCGAAGTCTGTGATGTTCTTCAACTGAAAAGGTTATCATCCATCCAAAACATATTCGCAAAGTCTGTGATGTTCTTCAACTGAGTGTGCTGTGCAAGGGCCCAGTGATTAGAACGTGCGAATTTGCTAACCGGTAGGTCGTGGTTCGAACCCGACCTCTGACTCTCGACTCCTCCTGCATAGGCTTGGGCAACCTGGCAGCATCCTCGTTGCCGTGCTTCCTCCGAGTGGCATGGCAGCCAGGCACCGCTGAATGATTTTTTACACGTTCTACTCAGAAAATTTTCAAAAAATCAGTATGTTTCAGTATTAAACATAAGGTTGATGTACAGTCTGAACAGACCCCCATGGGTCCCTCCATTCTAGGGGCTTACAAGGTAGGTTTAGTCTTCGAATTTCCATCCATTTCAATTTCTAACTGAATATCAACCTAGTTTCAGTGTTTATCGCCAGAGGGTCAAGTAATAAATTAGGAAACCGATGGCTGGTAGTCCAACGTTTGCATGAACCTAAGGAATATTGTGCAAATTACTTCGATGTCTTGAATTTTGTTACAAATAAAACATGTGCGTGCTCTGGGAAGTACATTCAGCTGAAGCGTACTGTAGAAGATTCAGGGGCATCTCCCGGCATCAAATTAATTTGCAAATGAAATGCTTGATATGAAATCGTCGAATCTAGTGGACCATTGATCCACTAACTTCACAACACGAGTTACCAACTTTTTACCATATAATGAACACGAGGACGAATGTGCGCGGCGCCGTTCCGAACTCCTCACTGGTTCAGCTACTGTCTGGCTCTGATGGCCGTTCTTTGTCTGCACGTCACCGACTGTGCATCTGCATCATCAACCAAGAGGAACGGCTGAATAAACTTGGGCTCGTCATTCAGTTGTGATGCCCTTTCGGTGCCCAACTGCCATGCCGACCGAAGGAAACACGAGGGCTCCTCGGACCTCCTGGTCAGTAAATTCGCGCTCTAACCACTGAGCCATCTGGTTCAACCCTGGGCTGTGGAAATATGCCCACAACCGATGAGCAGACTTTGGACAGAATTGGCCGACTGGTTTGCTGCCCTATAACCTTAAGCACCCCTACCCTTATACCATGGAACAAGTTATGCAATGAAACGCATTTGTCCAGGTTACTGTCCTAAGTATTCCGCGGGCCGTCCCATGTTGAATTAGAACTTCCAGGCCAGAAGTATTAAATTTGAATGTAAGAGAATGAATCACGTTACTTTCATATTCTGCCCACAGATTAGTCCTCATCATCAGAAACAAACCATTTGACCAACACTCGGCCGTTTTCCTCTCTTAGTGTAGAACAGGCGGGACATTCGCACGACGGTGGGTAGTTTTGTGGGGCGGGAAAAAACAAGATATAGCTGTACAACCACACCAATCCAACTAGACTATCCTAATGAGGCTGATCGTTACTCAGCCCAAAGTCATCTTTATTAGACGGTGTGTCTTGACACAGCAACTGTAGGGTTTCAGAAAGTCCCGCGTCCACCATCTGCCGGTCTCGCTCTTCTTGAGACATCAGGTAGATATAGTCCACGATTTTCCTTATGTTCTACCTGAATAGGAACTTGTTTGCAAGTGGTATTAAGGTGCAACCCAAATGAATCCAAGCCGATTTTGTCGAGCCAAGAAAACCAATTTTGATGTGTCAGATATCGTTCCATCTAAAACGGAGGTGGCCTTTTTGCTGCATATTCAATTGGAAAACATCGTAACCCGTTACCACCGAATTAATTTGCAAATGCGTGTATTTCGCCAAGGGAAGCACATTGCGTCGAACCACGCTGCGGATATCGTTAATCCCGGAAGAAAAGAAAGTCACACCAAGTGGGTACCGTCCCCGAGTTTACGTCAACCTTTTGTTCTACGTGAACCCGAATTGGATAGATTTCGACACTCATGTACATATCAACTAAGTTTCCACGGGAGACTCAACTGAATCTCTCGTTTATGATTTCTTCAACGGAATGAGCTGCACAATGACCTCATGTTTCAGTTGGTACGATATTCAAGAAACTACTCGCAAGTAGAATTTCCCCTAAAAAACAGTTCATATGCAAACGAGTGTATTTGACGAAAGTCACACCAAGTTTCTCCAAAAACTTCTCTTGTCACGCATGCGCCTAGATGGTACTTCTCACCTGTGTGGCGAAATGGCTGTGAGCCATCAAAGGATGGACACTTTACCTGTCTACGCAGCCGTTTCATAGGCTTGCGCCCAGACTATTTGACTCCTACGACTAGAAAGCTACGGCGCCCCGTCAGGTTTGATTTGTTAGGCGTCACTAGTAAACTCAAACAAGATTACGTCGTTCTGAGCCGGAAGCGGTCGATCCTGGACGGGTTTTTCATTGGTATCGGGTAACGTATACGAGGTTCTCTATCGATCTGGTGAATAAGATCTTCCGTGGGAAATTGAAGTGGCCTGAGCGGTTACATTCCCACTAAATTCCGACAGGAACCCCACAGATCTGTCGTTGATTCAAGACTCACTCACTGAAGCACCCTCACTTGGGCTGACATATTGCAACTATCGGACGCGGCAGTTGCAGGTGCGGGCTCACCAGGTAGGCTCAGTTCTACTTGAAACCAAATTACACGAAATTAGCCCCAAGAAGGGCTGTCGAAGAATTTTCAACAACCTTATGAGTAGTGTATTACGTCTATAAATTATGGAGCTGTTTCACCTATGTATATATATATATAAATTTATTACAACGGTAACTGAAAACATCTCTTACATAGTACCCAATAGGACAGTGCCAAGTGAAAGATGACCTCTGACTTGGGTGCATATTCTTGTCCAATAGTTTTTAAAAGAAATGACTAATCAACATCTGGTTCCAATTCCCGGTTGTTTGAATGTAAGCATTCAAAGTAACTCACCACTGATTCAACAATTTCCCGCTCCGTGTTCGCAATCGTTTCGGTTCCACCAGTTGTTTTTGAGCCTGCGTCTTTGACCGTTTCTTCGTCTTCGTCGTCGGTGATCACACCCCATCCGGGGAACTGGGCGGATGGACTGAGTTTATGAGTTCCCCAAGTTGTATTTCCCGCGGAGCTCCGGAGGATGGTTGGAGCAGGGCGTGATAAACTGGGATCCGTTGAGGACACTTTGGTAGGCGAACGTTCTTGTTTTTCTGTCGGTTCGACAAAGGCGACTTTCAGTCTGGTGTGTCGGATACTCGCCGGCTTTTCTGGTTCCGCCTTGTTTTGTTCTTCAACATGAGTTCCTACTGGTTCGGTTGGATCAACTTCTTGCTGGTTCAGTACTTCTGTTTCCCTGGTCGACGGTTGTCTTGCTATCGAACTCGAAGCTTGGGCAGCTGAGGAATGGAGTGACTCAGAAAGTTCAACTGTACTTGCACATTCCGAGTTTCCGGAAACAGGTGTATGGTCCAGGACGTTTTCGTTGTTCCCCGCTGCTGGTTTGTTACGCGGTCGCTTACTGGCCGGCCGAGGCGGTCGAGCGGAGAGTGGTGAAGTGCTAATCAGAGATATTGGAAGTCGAACTCCTAGCTAAGATACAAGAAACAATGGAATAATTGTTATCTGGGGGCAACGACATGCCACATAAATGATGTAACAACAGCAATGTACCGCAGTTCATCCTCTCCCTCAGAAAGAATCGTTTTTGAGACAGAATTCTCCTAAGAATCTAAGAAAGTTTCCCTAATCAGAACGAAAGTCAGGTCTGCTGGATTTAACTAACGGTAGGTGATCACATAAGTGACCATGGTATGGAAATACAATTGATTGTGTTCCTTCCCCAACACTGACCTCACAAAAGGTGTCACACAGACCACTTGATTCCGAAGGGTTCGCGCACCACAGCACTCCAGGTTTCTTGGGAGAAATCTCTTCCGCACAGTGCTGTAGCTGTAAGCAAGTATATCTATGGTCAGTCAAACTGCCATTAACTCATGGTTTCGTAAGACGAAGGCACCATCCGAACACTTTTGAAGTTATCAGAATGCCAGCAAGAACGTTCTTTTTGAATGAATATCCATTACTGTAACTCTCATTTGATAGCCCAAGCCGTAGTTTGAAATACGTGGCAAATGCGCAAAAGACACTTTCTACCCTGATTTACAATACTGTTTTCTTCCCAAGTGCCTCTCTTAAGAGGCAATCTCACACAAATGAGCTAGGATTGAACCATTTTGGACACATGCCCTCTTCGGAAGCACCATCTTTATACATGCCATGTGATCTACCCCAATTTGGTACTTGGGACCAGGCGAACAGCCACAAGGAATTCTTCAGATAACTTCCCATGGGCCTCACCAGTTTCCCCAAGAACCATTCAGGATCGTCTTCTCAGGATCTTTTGCCCACTTTGACATGACAGTACTTCCTGATCAGTGAGAAGATGTCAAAAACTCTTCCTCGTGAGTGCGCTTATATTATGCGTCGGTAACTGGAGCTACCTTTTACATAACAAGGAAATAGAAATATAACATATATATGCAAATGTATTATATAAAATCAGTAGCGCGCTTCACCCACAGAACGCTATTTGGGCCAACGGATCGTTTAAACATGACAGTATGTCTCTAGTGTTATCGATCGATTAGACTGGACCAAGTTTAGGCCTGCTGCAAAGGCGCCGATCTCTCTATTTTGTCTAACCTGTCGAGTATAGACCACATTGACTGTTCATCCACTTCACAATGCCTATTGAAACGTCTCGAATGAGGAAAACGAGATAATGAACTCGATTTCGTGCTAACCGACACCTCTGTTGGGCAAATATGAATGCATCCTAAGGAAAAAGGTCTGCCCTCTGTCAGCCTGACACATTTTACAGACCTTTGAATATCAATTCATCCTATAATACAGCATACGATTGCATTAGTTGGCAACTTCGTTCGCTTCCTACAAAATTTCATGTGGAAATTTTCCGTACCACACGTTTTATAGGTTCCCCATTCACCGTAAGGAATTTATTTCTGAAGATAAACGTTATTTCGTAACCACAAGGATGGTGACGCGTTTGGTTTACTGCCTTATCAGTTGACGGAAGCGACGTGCAGGTCAAGTCGAGGATGCAGGTAAGTGAATTTTTAGACGTTCTTTTTGAGGACTTTTGAACCATAAGTCGTCATTACATTGCAATAAACCGACCCGTGCAAATAGACGGTACCAGAGAAAACCCACCCAATGCGCTCGGGATATCCATACTGTAAACGCACTCGATCCCCTTTCGGTAACACGGAGAAACGAGAGATTAGATAAACCTCAATGCGGGTTATTAAGAACTCTCTAACGGAACACTGTTTGCTCCACCAGGTGGGCCTTTTCCCTGAGTTCCCCTCCATGAAGCTTACTTTCTATTTGAACTGCAGGTGAACACATGCACAAGAAAACACGCAAATTAAGATAGTGTTCAGGGGAAACCATGTTTGAATAGTGCGATCATATCATACCGCTTTTCACTGGTAATCGGCCACAGGATGACTTTGCTGGTTTCGTAATTTTCAGGAGGCCGATCGCTGGTCATTTTTGCTTCCCAGCTTACGCTACTGAATCTCGGGGAGAAATTCTTTCTCTCGTATGAAAATTCTAGTGAAAGCGTACTGATTCGGATCACACTGCAAATGGCGATACAAAAAAAACAGTTGACTTCTTGGGGGTTAAACGAATTCATAGGAAAATGCAATAAAGTGGCAAAGTTGAATAAACCTCTCAAAAGGTTGCTGAAAACCTTGCCATGCGCGAATAAGTGGTATCCCAGGCTAAATGCATTTAACTACGCGCTCAATCGTATATATATGCTAATGATCGAAGCCAGCGAGTGTATTGGTTGTTTTTGTTTCATCGTTATCATCACTGTCCGCTTCGTAAAACATAGGCTTTGGAAATGTCCCGCCTACCAACTACCTCAGTGTTACTACAGCCGTGAACTGTACCGTTATGCAGCAGGCCACGTGATTTGACTTGAATAACCATGCAATGAATTCACTTTTGGTGTGCCAATGACTTAGAGAGATGAGGTGCACCAAGAAGTAGAGTTCTTGAAACAACTGGAGAAAGGATAACCAGAGCGGTTTATCCTAAAAACCGCGTCAGATTTCTGTTGCCCAAATGAAAAAAGGAACTTCGCAAACAAATACAAGTAGAAAAGACATTTAAGCATGCCCTAAAGAGTAGGATCCTCATTGGGGGGAGGCATTATTTCGACGGTTCCCAATGCACCCGGGTTCTTAAATTTCAAGCTAGGAACTACTCATCAGTAGAAGCCGAATGCTCCACTACGGACACAGCATCCTGCTGCATGCGGCACCACGTGCCTTCCATATTTCAGAAATGTAGTTGAATAGAGCAAACAACTGACTACTTACAACTTTTAAAGTAGCCAAACTAGCCTCCATCCCTAGACTGACTCTAACGGGATAACGAACAACCAAGCAAGTAGCAGACAAATAAAAGGAACACCATCGTTACTGGCGGGCTCTGAGAACGAGGCGATGGGAGGTGGATTGCCTCGGAACTTATTGTGATTTACGGGGTCCTATACGGATCGACCATTCACTGACCCCACCAAATTTTGGTGCCTGGTCATCGGCAGGCTGCTGCATATGCTCGCTCCACAGTGTTTTACAAATTGACCAAAATCGCCCGAAAATTTGAGAATGATGAAGCCAACCCTAATTCTATCCTCGTCTTGTGGCATAGTTTTATCTGTATAGACTGAGAAAATTCTACGTCTTACTTTGGAACGACGGGAAAAAACATCAGCCCGTTTAGCGCTCATTTGTACACCAATTTGGTTTTGATAGGAGACTCACCCGGAGCCCAGCTGAATCTATTGTTTACGATGCTGAGACCTGAGACGGGCGTGACCGGTCCTGAGCTGTCGAGGGGTTTTCGGCAACCTGATGAGTAGTGTATTATTACTCCGTTTAGTTTATTGACTGCCAAGTGACCCAGTTTGGTTACGTCTGGCTGCATCACTCAATACATTCTCTCAATAGTTCACTTTGTGTTGAGAAGGATCCATTCATCTCTGGCTAATAGTGTGAGTAGTTTAGGAGGTTAAGAGTAGTTTAGAATGATCAGCCATGGAAAAATCAATGTCCAACCCATACTGACTGACAAATCTTTAAACTGTAAAAACTCATGCCAACCTTTTAGCCGGAAGTTCATTCAGTTCTTTCATACAAGACTGTTGTTTTGCGCATGACACAAGAATATCAAAACTCCACACTTGGCCAACGTAGTCCGATGAATAAAATTTCGGGCTTCCGTCTTGGCGACCCTCTATAATGGCCGGTCTTCGAAGGGAAATATCGTAAAAAGTTGCTTCATCGATGAGGATTCAGAAGATTTTTTAATTTTTGTATGCTTGACGCACCTAATACGAACATTTTATGCCAATCTGTTGTTCAACGATGTTTCTTCGGGCACCCATCCTCTCGGATGAATGCTTATTTCAAATAAGTAGGCTTTTCACCATCCTTCAGATTTTTATTCAATTTACTTCATGCGTAATCTGTGATTTATTGTACCCTTACTTTTTGGATTGGAATGCTCGAAAGGTAATACCACGACGACACAATGTTTATATGAGCTCAAAATTCAGTAAACTCATCTTTTGTGTTCTTGCACCTCTAGGTTTCAGGCTCTGCCACAGAATCGTAACCCAT
Source organism: Opisthorchis viverrini (assembly GCF_000715545.1). NCBI lineage: Eukaryota > Metazoa > Platyhelminthes > Trematoda > Opisthorchiida > Opisthorchiidae > Opisthorchis > Opisthorchis viverrini. Next base: position 1,489,650 of record NW_008751728.1, read on the forward strand.
AATGTAACTGAACAGGCCCACATGACAGAATATGTCCTTGATGGTGTATAGGGAACGAATTCATATACCCAGCAGATAATTCAACGGAACAGGCTTCCAACCATATAGAAGGGGTTTACTTCCGGAAATCGGAAACAAAAACAACACTCCCCAATGCACCGTGTTTCAACAGGGTGAGTAGAGCTTGACCGACTCACACTTATACATCTGGTTGCCACTGTCAACCAAAAAACAAGTCAGAATCCAGTGTTTCCCCTCTTTGGCTCACCGAAATAATTGCACCAGGACAGGAGGGGACAATTCACAAGAGAGTGATGGGAATCCGAAGTCAGGACTTCTCTGGTTAAACGGAAGTGACCCATTCTGTCAGGTTTCCTACAGCTCTACCTCATGAGGCCGCACACTGTGACTCCACAAGGGCGCAACAGATTTGCCAGGAAGTTATACACAAGGACACATCATGTGACCATACACCACAAAGGATGATGAGCATCAGTGGGAAACAACTTAAATTGTCAGTGGGTAAATAAATTGATGAATGCGGTTGGAAGCCACTAACCTGAAATTGGACTGAGCAGTACTTGTGTGTTTGATAGAACCAGTAACTCATGTTCATGAAGACTAAACCATTGGGGCTACTGGTGCAAAGGCAAATACTACTGACGAGGCATGCAAGTAGTGTGTGGCTTACCCGTAACTCCGCTTTGCGTCGAAAGTAAGGTGGGGTTTATAACGAAATTTGTGGAACTGCTTTGCATTATTCGTTTACCCTTGCCCGATAGTCAATGAATATCCGGGAAAGTTTAAGGAGACACGTTCAAGAAGAAGACGGATAATCAGTTTTTTAAAAACAATAGTTTGTAACTGTTTAGTTGACATTTTTCGAGAAGAAACTCCGCAGCGAACGGCATTCATCCTGTCACAGGTAGCCACTAAGTGGCTACGTTAGGCTGTTATCAGTTATATTACCCGAATACCCTTCTTCAAACTGGAATTTTCCCATCAAAACAGACTAACATGCTTCTATCTGCACTGAACATTAAGCGGGGTGGGGGTTAGCAAACTCCAAGTGGATTTTCTCGTAAAACATTTGGTCATCATATCCAGAGAATTGCCCCGTCCAAATCTTCATCATGTGGCTAAATGCGGTTAGGTGCAAGATTTGAAAGTTAGTTTGCCTGGACCGGCGCCGTCACGAAGAGACTGAACCTTACCGTGGTGTGGCGGTTTGTGTACATCAGCGACCCATTGAGCTATACTGGAGAGTGTCCCCGTGACACTCACAAAGTCTCTCATACCAGGTTGGTCAATGGTTGGAGGTCTGACGAACACAGTCTCCTGGCCCTCCAGGTTGAGGGTTGGAACATGTGGCGACTTGTTCCGTAGAAATGGTAATGCATTTGCATTTTCCGCCAAACACCGCTGCCTTGTGGTTAGGCTTTTGAGCCAAAGGCTTCGGTTGAGTACCTTAATCGTCTTCTGTCTCGGTATGGGCACCATGGCAGTATCCCAGCCCTCGTACAACCATGACATTCACGACCAACAATACTCTCATGCCACATTACGGCAGTGAAGCATCAGTGCCAACATTGATGTTACTGTCTTTGATGATGATGTTGATGATGATGATGATGATGGCCCTTCCGGTGGGTTGATTGTAGTTTAAGACAAAGGTTCCTATTCAACTAGTCATAAGTAACGCGACAATACATTTATTCCTCTCGCCACGAGCGAATACCAAGCAGATTTGCTCTTTGAAAGTGAGCATGCCCGGTGCCATGTTTCAAACGTTTGCATAACATGCGCATTGATTATTTCCACCAAAAAGCGCCATTCTAATTTGTTAGTAGTGTGAACATACTTTGAAACTTCCACAGAGTGGTAATCCTGAAAGTGGCGTCAGTGCCTGTTGAAAAGACGAGAAGAACATTATATGTGTTTTATCTTTGCTGGGATCATCAGTAGTGCACAGATGTCTAATCTTATAAAGACTTGTACCCGCAAAGTCCACAGGGTTGGTTTGGTTACTGACTATAGCTTTCGGTCACACACGTTGAACACTATAGCACGGTACTGATGATTCCTTACAAGGACGAAAGTCTTTTAAATGGATAGTTTTGTAAATTTCAGTCAGTTTGGGAATCATTCAATGTTGGTTGGAACTTCACCCTGTTTTGATCAACAATACATTAGGACTGCGGTCCATATTTGTCGCACGAAATGCTGTGATCCTTCGCTCGGGGGTTACGGCAGTAGCGAAACAAATAGGAGAACTCCGACAAGTGAGATTGTCACGAAAATGTTAGAATCAATAGTAGAATTACAGTCAGAAGTGGTTGAAGTTTGTGGAACTGGATGTGGTAACTAATGTTGCTCAACAGTCGGCCTGCCCACTGCATTTCAGTCTTTTTGATGACAATGATGACGCTAAAAGTGTCGTTCGCGAAGCGGATCCACAGGTTAGCATTTACATCCGGCAGTACAACTTGTTCCAGATTTTGCATTGCGATTTTTGCGATAAATCCTCAAATTGGCGACCTTATTTAAAGTCCCAACAATTGTTCGCAGTAGTCTCTATTGAGATCAAGGTACGTGATCAAATATAATTTGAGTTGAGTAACTGACAGAAGTTTTTTTCCGGCGACTCATTCGATACGCCGCGGTTATCCGACAAATCGGCCACATTCGTCTCGACAGAGTCGAGAGTTTCGAGTGTGAACAGTGAGACCGTTACTTCATCCTGGTCGATGCTTATAGCCTTCAATTTCTCCAGAAAAATTGTCCTGCGTGATTGATTGCATGTTGAGATCCATCGATAGGATGTTTCAATTTTTCAACAGTTGTTTCGAAAGATTGTAAGGTGGTGTCTCAGGGAATCGGAGAAGGATTGTCTCTTTGTGCACTTCTCGGAATCCGCAGAAGCTGGGCGTGGTACGTTCAAAAGCTCTCATTCCCAGATATTCTTCCTTGGTGATCTTTCGGAGATTCCCAAACTTTTCCAAGTTCTTTCTGATGTTTCTCTCCAATTTTTTGCTGTAGTTTTGTTCTGATATGTAGTTTTTTTCTCCGAGTGGAACGTTTGCTTCACTGACGTAGTCAGCTCCACCCATGACCACTGTTGGGCGTCCTTTACCAGCTAACTAACTGACAAAGCTTCCATTCCTGATAAGTTTGTCAGTGCTTCCCGAAAAGATTTTGACTGTCGTGTTACATGCCACTGCCGGAATGTCGGTCGCACTAAGTCGGTGTTCAGCGTTCTCACTAAGACTGATAGGTAGATTTCATCGCCACCTCTTGACTGGCAAACTGCTCCAGGTTTGTGACGTCTTTGAAGTTGAAGTTGTGTCCTTCAGTGGAGACGTTTTGTCCCACCTCTCTGAGTTGCCCGCTGGAGAAATTCTCCCTCCAAACCTTGTTGCGACGACTTTCGTCCCACTAGTTTCCTATCACTCAGGAAAATTTGCTTTTCAGATGAGCTTCTCTGTTTTTCGCGGTAGATATTAAGCATTTGTTTTATCTCAACGACCCAAAAGTTCTGGTATTTTGTCCTCAATCAGGTTTTTCTATGTTCACTGGCTATTCTCTCGTATCTCCTGATGCGATTGTGCGTGTCTGCAACGATGAGTCCGGTCATCTGTCTACCATTTTGCCCAACCATTGTCCAAACCTGGCTGCCGATGAGAGGGGACGCTTTTTCGCCATCATTCATCAGGAGCGGAAGGCTGTTGTCGGGCCGGGGTGGTTCCAGGATAGCACGCCTGAAGTTGTCAGCATTGGGTGGAAATTTTGGTCTCTCGGGTTAGTGTTCTGGCTGCTGATCAGCTTGGTAAACAGACCACTGCAAGCTACTTCCCAGGCTCGGCGAACGAATCGACAGTTCACTGATCAACAACCACTAGACGCCCCCACCCAGTTACCAATATTCCAACGTAGTGCTGACTTTAAAATATGTCAGAAATAGAGGCTGTAGTTCATGCAAGATGGGAACACGGTTGCATCCAGGTAGCTAAGATAATTCCAACCTGAACTGAGGTGATCTAGCACCTCGATAATAGCTGAAACTTCGTCGCCAAGACCAGATCTCAGAAATTATCGCTGAAAATAGTTACGTCAACATTATTGCCAGTATGCCGCTCAGTAACATCGCAGACCACGTCATAACGTTGATAGAATGAAAGGCGTCTTTCACATACTGACAGGTCCTTCTCGTTCAAACTGCAATGCTGCACCATTCAGGGCGATAACTCTGCACATCTCATCCCCTGTCAGACAAGAATAGAAGTCTTTGTCAGGAGGAAGAGGTTTGCAAAGTTCAAGTAGAACATGAGGTTGACGAAAACTCGGGGAGTGATGAGCCCCAAGAGGGGCGAAACCAGTCGCGGACTGCCGAAGAGTTTTCAGCAACCTTGTGAGTAGTCTCCTTTATGAAAAGGTTTTCACACTCTTCACACTTTGATGTGCTAGCAGTCTAGAACAGTGCATCTAAACGTGGATTTCAAACCACGTTTACGCATATGGTGGTATGTCTTGCGAGTTACACGTACGGATCTTCCAACTAATTTTTGGTTCAAAGCAATCCAATGGGAGTGAATCTGTCCCCCTTAGCTACACGATTGTACTCAGATGAACGGGTAACAGTTATTTTACCTTAAAACCGAAATTCAGGTTCAATGGACTTCACGTGAACAAAAAATCTGCATCACTAGATGCCTTTCGAAACCTCCCATGACTTTTCCTATGCCATGTGTATGTTAACACACTCATCGAGTTCCACATCTAGGTGAAGTGACAAAATAAACGAGTTCGGATACATAATGGCTTGTTTTCATCCCACGAGTCACGACAACCAGCGAATCAGCCTTTGATAAACGTTCGATTCTTGTATTTTTTTCTCAGTTCATTTACCCTCGACTTAGACACGGTAGCTGCCGAATTAGCGAACCGATTTGTTCCAAACTTGACGAAATAAAGGACAAATCAAGTCGTGAATGATTTTGTGTTGCGTCCACTTCGATCGAAGTCGAGACAATAAGACATCACGGTTGCTTCAATCACTGGCTTATTTAACACCGTGAAAACAGGGTTGTTGACTGAACAAGTGTCCCAGAAAACACACTGAATTTTATCAGCCAATTATTTAGATAAATGTATTCTTTTCAACAATCAAACAGTACCAGAACGTTCGTCCGGACATCGAGGAGCGACTGGCTCTCTATGATGTTAATCAAAACACAATAATGTTTATAACGATCGAATGGCCAGACAACTTATAGGTTTTTTCGGACGAACATCCACGTGAGTAAGTAGTTTTCGGAACCGTGTGTGCTTGGACCAGACACGTGACAAATAGTATTGGAAATCGGGGGTGCAAGGATGTTGGTTTTGTCTTAACTGACGTTCCCCAGATGTACTAGATGTACTAGGGTCACTACAGTTCACAGAGCCAGGATCAACTCAGTTTGACTCCCGGTCTCAGATATGCATGTGAATATGGGTATTCCTTCTAAAAACACTGAATTAGCAAGCACCGACTTACACGTTTGTGCAAGTTGCTTTAGGCTCTCAAGATGGGTTATCGTTCGGCCTATCTGATAGGTTCGCTTGAACAGAACGATTTTGATAGCTAAGAGGATTGCCTAACTATACTCACATTTTCAATTAGTTGATCTCATCCAATCACCGATAATTTTGCTACACTTGTGGTTTTATGATGTCCCGCAATTGAATGTGCTGCATACAGGCCGCCTCATGTTTCAGTTGGTACGATATTCGAGATATCGCAGTATATCGAATAGCGAACTTGCCATCCCTGGAATCGGGATCGTCGGGATCCCATTTCTCGGGAAGGTGGTGTAGCTATTTACCATAGCAGGCAACTATTGTGCAAAGAGCTAACTGATGAAGATTTTATGCTATCGGATACCTTGTGGTGCTCGATAAAGACGGTAGCAGGAAACGACTGTGTTGTTGGTGGTATCTATCGACCACCTTCAGCGGAGGAACTGCACACTTACACCATAATGGAGAAGCTGCGCCTCGTGGCTTCCCGGTATAAAAGTAAGATACTAATTATGGGGGATTTCAATCTCCCAAACTTGCTACGGACTCAACAACATCCGATAAATTCCCTCGATTGTGCCTTCCAGGAGACGTTACATGATCTTGACTTTCACAATCATATATCATGCAACACGCGGTATAGAGGATCAGATATACCTTCCATTCTGGACCTCATCATAACAAGCGAAGAGAACGTTGTGGAAAACATCGCATATGAAAGTCCATTAGGATCGAGTGATCACGTCGTTCTCATTTTTGATTATGTTTGTTCGGCGGTGAGACCTAATGATGAGCTTAAAATGATCAGGAAAGTGAACACGAAAGCACTGTCGAATACCCTGAGTCATTGTACGGACTGGTATTCAGAAGGTCCAGACGTCCACCAGCAATGGTCTAGCTTCATGGGGAACTTGGTCAATAAAATACGTTTGCATTCCCACTTCGTTCCAAAGAATACTCAGATGGGATTCGATTTTAAGTTACGAAGCAGAACCCGAAAATGGATTCTGGAGCGAAATGCAGCCTGGGCTGAATACCGACGTCACCGAACAACAACAACATGGGAAAAATATCGGTTACTAAGAAATAAAGTCAACACGCTGGTCGTGAGCGACAAAAAGGATTACCAGCTAATGCTTTTAGAGAAAATGGAAAAAAATCCGAAGCTTCTCTATTGGATCATTAATAATAAGGCGTCTGTGAAACCGGGTATTTCACCTCTGCATACCCCTAATGGACTGACGGCCACTGCGTCAGCTGCAGCTGAAGAACTGGCGGAGTTCTATTCCACTGTTTACTGTCAGAAGGAATATATAAGCCGGATGTCGTTTATGTCTCCCTCACCGCCCACCTCCCTACATGAAGTAATTGTGACTCCAAAATGTGTACTCCGAACGTTACTTGAACTAAATCACAGAAAATCTCCCGGTGCCGATCAGATAACACCATTTATCCTCAAGCAGTGTGCTCATTCCCTATGCACACCTCTCGCTGAGTTATTCAATTCGTCCCTAAATAACGGTGTGGTTCCCAACGACTGGAAGAAGGGCGTTATCACTCCCATATACAAAGGAGGTAATCGTTCGGTCGTGTCAAACTACCGGCCGGTGACTCTGTTGCCGGTGATCTCCAAAGTGCTTGAGCGACTGGTGGCAAACAAAATCATTAAACACTTAGAGGAAAACGGATTGCTTTCGGCTGCCCAGCATGGTTTCAGAAAAAACAGATCCTGTCTGTCCAATCTCCTCATTACCTTAGACGACTGGACGCAAGCTGTGGACAATGGAAATCCCGTTCACGCATGCTATCTAGACATCTCCAAGGCATTTGATCGCGTGAACCATAACATATTGTTGCAAAAACTCGAGCATTATGGTATTACGGGAAAGCTGCTGGCTTGGCTTGAAATCTATTTGGCTGACCGAGACGCGCGTGTATGTGTTGACGGCGCTCTGTCCAAGCCAATTGCAGCTACAAGTGGAGTACCCCAAGGCTCTGTTCTTGGGCCTACTTTATTTTTATTATACGTAAACGATATACCTGAGCTCGTGAGCAGTAAAATCACTTTATTCGCAGACGATATCAAGATATGGTCAAGCATACGCACCATTGAAGACTGTCACCGATTACAAAAAGATCTCGATACACTTTATGATTGGTCACTGAAAAACAGACTACCGTTTAACCTCCAAAAATGTAAAATGCTCCGTGTAGGGAAGCCCTTTGCATATAACTATACGTTGGGTCCACAACCACTTTCTTGGACTAGTGAAGAAAAAGATCTTGGCGTGTGGGTCAGCAGCTGTTTAAAAAACTCCTTGCAATGCACAGCCGTCTACAAGAGGACCTCACAAGTCCTGTCGCTCCTAAAACGGATTTTTGGTCGTTTCACTCGACTGGCACTGCCCCGAGTAATCAATACCTACATCCGACCAACCATGGAATACGCTATACAAGCTTGGTCACCATGGCTTCAAAAAGACATAATTCTTCTACAGCGAATATATCATCGAGCCACGAAGCTGGTAATTGGATTGCAAAATAAACCATACGAAGACAGGATTGCCAGTCTCAACCTATTCGACTTCTACTATCGGCGCATCAGGGGAGACCTAATTCTAACATATAATATACTGAAAACACCTAATCATCCGCTGGAAGACCTTTTTGTCCGACGTCGACCACGAACGGGCAGGAGGCATGACTTTTCGCTCGCGGTACCTCACTCGAGGGTGAACTTTCGACGGAACTTTTTTGCGGTCCGTGTATGTTTCATTTGGAACTCCCTACCTCCCAAAGTTGTACATTCGCCGAGTTTAACCATTTTCAAGAACAAGTTAGATGCATATCTTATGTCCAAACCGAATCTGGAACAACCCCACCCCATGTGATACTCAGCAAACATTACGCATATTTTTGCGTCCCTTCGTATATATACGTTCACCCTATGGTCGTTGTAAACTGCTTTTTATTTTCTGTTACTCACCCGAAGGAAGCGTTTCTGTAGCGAAGGTGTGTCATTAGGATGGAAGACTTTGAATCCAGGACATTTGGTGTTACTTAGCATGTCAACAATGTTTTGCTTCCCACCACCTCCGATTATACTGAAGCACTATTCAACAAAGTTCAGCAGTAAGCCTTTCACGCACGCAGGCTGAGACCACTGTCTGTGCCATGAGATCATTTCATGGGGCTTATGACCTCCCAACCGGATGCGATTTCCACTTCGATACAGGTCGGAATCTTTCAGAAGGACCACTGGGTTATTACAAGGTCTCTGAAGCACATGTTCTGACACGACTGAATTCTAAGACCTGTTTTAGTTTAGTTCCCGGTCAGCAAACACAACGATGCTGGTTAGAACTCCTTTTCAGCGTCTACTTTATTCCAGTCCGTTCAAAGCCTCGTCTACTTGTAGAGCGCAGCTCAATTTCAGTGTCTCGACATACTGATGACTCGAATCCATTTGACTGCCGTTCATTAGGTGGATGTTGATCAGGACCACAGACACACGACGGGTATCACCCACCTGGAAAGATCGAAGGTCAGCCCCGGTTAGCAGCACCTGTAGTGACACACACACCGCTACTCAAAGCACAACGACTGGCCCATCACTACGCCCCGCTACAACCCCCAACAACGCACTGATGATGTCACCCCGATTGGTGGTGAAACCGTTGCAACCAAACTGCCCAGCTCAGCGAACAAACCAACCGCAAACTGTTGATGTATTCACCGAATATGGCAATCTGTTCGAAAACGTTTCTTGTCCATTTGAGAGGAGCCCATCATCAGTGTGCGCTCATGATGTCTGCTCCAATGGTGTCGAAGCGCTTGCAGACTAATCACTAACCTCAGAGATTGGATCAATGGCCAGTTGTAAGCTTCCCATAGTAAAACTTACCTTCATACTTCCTGATGTCTTTAACGGAACTCACGTTACACTTCGTCTACAATTGTGGCTTATTGGTTGATTAGTTTTCTCTTTTCCAATATCCTTATATGTCAATACTTTTTCAATCGTTTGACGCCACTCCTATGCTGGAAATCAGTGCCAGGGCGCATGAGACTTTTGTTCACTTGAATTGATGCTCCCTTGGGATGAAGAGACCATACGAATATTAGCTGGCCGTCAACTCGCTAGCCGAATCATGGATAATGTTCAAAGACATTACACAACAGTTTAGAAGCTTCCAACGAACAACTGCTAGGATGCGTTGCTTTCATGCTGTAGCAGAGTGAAAGGGAGAGAAGCACGAAACCTGTCTGTCGGTTCTACCAGTGAAGGGGGTGAAGGCCTTCGTTGCGGAGTTATTTACTGAAAATGCCAACTGAACAGTCACAGACTATTGGACATCTTGTTTACAACACTGAATATACATCTTCTCCTTGAACGCTCCTTCCTGAACTTTCCCGGATATTCATTGACTGTCACCCAGTTGCAAGCAAACGCTACAGAGTGACTCCACAAACTCCGTAATAGATCTCACACAAAGCGGATTTACGAGAAAACATGCTACTCGCATGCCCCCATCAGTAGTATCACCGTTACACCAGTACCCAACAGAACAATACAATAACAAGGATGATCGACTGCACTCGCATTACTATTCTTGGAAATTTCCCAGGAGGCCTGGTGTCATTTCTTAGTAATGAAGACGTGGTACATCCTAATCCCCTGGGAATGATAATTTCGTCAGTGTTATACAGGTAAAGTGAGCGACAGAGATGGAGAGAGAGACGGGGAAGGAGACAACAAACTACACTTTCAGTTCAAGTCAGTTCAAAACTCAACTACATTTCAAATTTGAAAATCTAAGTATGCTGTTGCGTGTGCATGCGCAGAGCACTACAAAACCGTTGGGCTAAAACGGAGGGCTCCATAATCGAAGTGGAATTGATCTTGATAAACTGTTGACCTCAACATTTCCCAATTAACTTCCGTTTCCATTCCAGTTTGTTGTCCTTGGCAATGTGCTTGGGCCGAGTGTCCTCACCACATACAGCTGATGCAGAATAGCATAAAAATGGCTCGTCTATTGTTTAAGGATTTCCTACTTACTCCATCTATTATCGTGTTCTATATTCTGTTGTCGACATTACGTGAACACACGTGACTTCAAGGTCAAGATTTCTTTCACCTCCCTTTCACATATGCTTTCTTGGCATGAGAATATATAGCATTTTATACTGTTCATTTATTATGCTGTGAATGTGGACGCTAGGGTATTTAGCGCGCAGGATTTCCGAGTCACACCTGGCGTCACACAAACCATGAATGACAGCGATTTGGGATTATTTTCAAAAGGCAGAAAAAAAGATAGTTGGAACTGCGAAACAGATGGAGTCAGAATCGATTTAGGAGACGCTGTCAGAGGACTAAAATCATTTAAAAACGCTCCGTCAATTTAAGTTCAAATGAGTTATTTTCATAAAGAAGGCACAGGGACGCTCTTCCTTGGCGCATTGGAGTCAACTCGGAGTAAGTGTTCCAGAGTTGAAGCCAACTACTTAAGTTCCAAAGCTATGACTTTGACCCCAAATCATGATAGGAACAGCAGCTGGAAGTTCAGCGGATGCTTTTTTGACGATAACCAGACATAGTTGGTCATGCGCAAGTAGAATGTGGGTATAAAATCTAAGGACATCAAACAAACACCCGACGAGAGTTTGATCGGGATGGAGGGCACGTGACACAACTAAATAACTGGGTGGATGCTTGCTTTGCATCCTACCAAGCGCAAGTTGATCACGCTTCCCCGTCCAGCACATGGCTTGATGGCGCAGTATCAAACCTATCCGAAAACCTACGGGGTAAAGTCATTTCGAACTCACTGTTTATGAAATCAATCGTCGATGAGGCATGCGTTCAGCTGGGAAACCCTTTCGATGTATAGTTTCTACACGACTCAAAGGAAGCACGAGGGCGGACACAGTCACAAGCTTCCTAGTCAAGTTTGCCCTATGGAACGTCCATTCATTGGCCTTGCGTCCTAACCGATGGGCTGTCTCACGTTCCAAAAAACAACTGCGAAGTACTGTTCGGCCTTTCAGCAGGGGCGATTTTGATTTTAAGCAAAGTGCTTTCAACGTTAACGATACTTATAATGACAATAAAGCATTCGCTAGTGTTCCACTCAGCCGTATACTCCGGTCAGAGAGAGATTCTTGCCAAGGAGTTCGTCAAGAAGAACGATTCATCTTCGATCCCGTATACTATCTTCTGTTGTGTGGGTATTACTAGGCTGATAGTTCTGATATAAACGGAGAGCGGTACGGCTAGAAAAGGCCGTTAAGTAGACGTAAAACACTACTCATAAGGTCGCTGAAAACTCTTCGACAGCCCACGATCAGTTTTGCCCTTCTTGAGGCTCATCAAGTAGGCGCATTCTACGAGTTTCCGTCAACCTCACATTCTACCTGAACCGAAATCGCACGAAATTAGCGAAGTACACTCATTTTCAAGCCAATCAGGGCATTGGGTGGTCAGAACCGCCCAGGCACACCAACTGTGTAACAGTGACGCATGTGGGACGGGAAGAGTGAACAGAAATAAGTTGGATGAGTTCAAATGAAGACACGACATCCTCGACTTGTACACTCATCTGCATGCCAGTTTGGTTTCAACGGGAGCCTAACTTGGGACGTCACTTACGAGAGGTCTCCCGTCAAAAGTCAAATTTTGTGCTAATTGGGTTCAAGCAAAGCATAAGGTCGATGGATACTCGGGAACTGTGCCCACCTGATGAGCCGTAATAGGAGTGAAGCCTGTTGTGGGCTGTCAAAGAGTTTTCAACAACCTTATGAGTAGTGTATTACGTCGATGAATTATTGTTATTATTATTCTGGCTCCGGACATCTTAGTAGTTGTGACCTATCAAACATCAGATACCTGTTTAACATTCTGAAGTCGGTATACGCACAAATATATCCATCCTTCCATTGGAATGCGATGAGTCTACTAACCGATTCGAAACAGGCTACTTGCTCGATCTGGTTGCCGCGAAGCACTTGCCTTGTGGCGTCGGATAGGATTGATCTAACGGAACTGGTCGTAGTTAGAACATGCTCAGCTTTGTACAGTACCATGTTTCAGGCATCCCGCCAATGTTTTTTTGTGAAAAGATTGGGGTGGTGAAGTCCAAGGACTTCAATTCCCATCCTAGCGTTTATAAGAAGAGACGTTTTCAGCCAGATCACAGTATTTCTCTACAACAGCTTTTGCCGGAGACGCAAACAGGTATGGTATACTTGTCACCCTGTTTGACGAATCCGAAATCTGCACGCTGTTATTGAAAAAAACATTCAAAATATAGCTGAAGAAGAACTGACAGACAGGAGGAAAAATTCCGATCATATAAGCTGTAAAGAATAATGGTGAATGGTAAGACAGGGCCTAGTTTCATTCATGGCAGTAGCGGCCTGTAAGTAAACAGAACGATCATCTGAGAGATGGCTCAGTGCTAATTTACTGTCCAGAAGGTCCGTGGTCGAACCCGACCCTCTGGCTCTCGATTTCCCCTGTCTAGGCTCAGGCAACCTGGTAGTACTCCAGCCCTTGTGCTTCCTCTGGGTGGCATGGCAGTCAGGCACCGAAAGCGTTCTACAGCTGAACGATTTTTTAACGATCTTGTTGAGAATGCCTATACCAACTTACATTTATAGTGTACTCAGTTCTTCAACGCGCCCAAGTTAAGAAAACTCAGATTACGAAAATAAAACGCTCTTATTTCATACAAATTAGTAGTTTGGTGGGGATAGATATTTTGCATTTCGCCAACAACTGTGTTCTTCTCAATAAGGAGTAGTGTCTTTGTTGGGGGTTCCGGTAGGCACAGAGTCGTCTTTTGCAGTTCGTTCTGTAGCCAGTAGTGTTCCAATATTGTTTCGCAGTCTATAGGCCTTGTGCGTTTCTCCCCTGATGTTCTACGCAGAAACTGTCAATTTTCGCGTTGGAAAACCAACAGGAAAAATTTTCACTGTTGCAGCACGAACGAATCCCCCGAAGAAAACGTGTTCAAATTAGGGTGTCTGTGGGTGTCTGCTTTCCCTCACGCTCCCGAGTTAGCATTTCGCCCATCGTGGGTGCGGGTAAAAATTAATCGGGCGAACATATCCGTTAGCCAGACCCATCTACTCAGACATGCCACATCTTAACATAAGTTATTCATGCGGATAGTTGATCCCTCCTCATTTCATCTCTCGTCTACACTGTCACCTCACCTGCATGTCAGGCAGCCAGACAACCAAAACTCGTCCTTTACCACGTTATTTCTTAGAATAGCCTGTGTTTAATGCAGGTCAATTCCGTGTTCAGCCTGAGAGGCTGTTTCGGTAGTTACACTCCTGAAAAGGTGTTTCAGGCCATACATAGTTCTCGGTATTCATGTATTGATCGTATCGTAACGTTGGATTTTATCAACTTGATGGTTCGCTTAAGGAGAAGGGAGAAGAATGCGAACGGGATGAATATAATTCATCTAATCTTGAATTTCCCCAAGTTTGAAGAGTAGCATGGTGTAGTCATCTCAATAATGTGGTCATAGCACGTGCACTCACTCTTGAACAACTGCAGTAGGGTATGCGGAAGCGCGATGGGCTACCGAGTAGCCTGAACACTGCCCACCAGCTACTGAACAACTACTTTCAAAGCCCTAACCACAAATAGGATTATGGAAAATGCCAGTGGATGCCATTCTGACTTCGTCAATTTGGGGTATACACTGCATATAGTAGCCCCACCCTCAATCAGGAGAGTTATGCAAGTTCATCTCAAAAGACGTCTATTCTAAACTTCTGTGGATCACTTGCATCATCTCTTCAGACAGGCAACAACTGGGAATGATTATCGGGCAATGCAGCTGAAGCCTTTTCGACACGCAAGCAACTACATTATCACCTGGGACTGCCCTACGAATTCTTCCGTTGAGAACTTACTGTATCGTGACAGAAGTACTGGTAACCAAATGTATGAACACAGTACAGCTAAGTGACTTCCCAATTCAAGGTAGCTCTCTCGTGCACAATCGCACTGAAATCCACTTGGGTAGTTGAGTAAGATTTGTACTACATAAGCTAGGTAAGTTCAAGGTTGCTTTTACAAGAGGTGCAAGCTAACTCTTGAATATCAAGCATTCTGATGTGATTTTTGAAAAGGGGTTTGCCAGATATTTTGAGTTTCTATAGCCAGTCGATATCGATTTTAGATTAGGCGGTCAGTTGTACCAGTACCAGGTTGAATTTGAACATAGCGTAAATTCGGACGACAAAATGAGAACATATCAGAAAAGAAACCAAAATTAATATTGATGAATAGCATTCAGGCCACTGATTAAGTCGTGAGGTTTTCCGTGAAACACCAAGCGAAATTCATCTTCATTTTTAACAAAATTCAGTTACCACAAGAAACCAAGTAGAATGTTTAGTTAACCCGAATAGAATCCCTAGAATTTTCCACAAAGTTTGTACATTTTTCCGGCGACTAAATATAAATTTGTTGGGACGAACATTCTGCCTTCAAAGAGGCTGTGATGCACCACGCAGCAGGCGCATTTCTGATTTAGTCCTGTGCATCAACATCTTGGTGAGAAATACACAGATAAGAAATCATTCAAGGAAAGCCCCGTATCAAACAGCTCAGCCTCACTCGTAGCCTTCCTCAGCTCCAAAAGACTATGCTTTCGAAAATACCAAAGAATTAACTCTGTCATCAATTAAAGCCCAAAAGTTACCGGGTCTCAATCTTCTGGTTAACGGATGACTGGTAGAGGGGGGGCTAGTCACGTTACTAGCCACTATAGGTGTTCGGATAAGCATATGCATATCTGAGTTCGGAATCAGAGAGAAGACGATGTTACCCGACGACCGTCGCGTCATCCAAGTTACCAACGTGGTCAGATGGACATCAACTTACCACAGGTTCCCGGGTTGTGTAAACTTTAGCATCCCAGCTTCATCGCATCAATGGAGTTCCCACGTTCTGTGGTTCGTCGGATTCAGTGTAAGAATACAAGCGTACATGGATAGAAAGTGACTTTCAGCTCGCCTTAGATGACATGCCCTTTCAATCCTTCCCTGTTTCTACCGACCGCACTGTAACCAAGCGATTACCCCTCTCCCTTTCATTCTAAAAACTGCCAAGGTACCACACTTTACTGCTCTCATAAAGACGCGTGCTCTATGGAGAATGCGGCCTAGAACAGGAGGTAAAAGATGCCAGTGGTGATAGACATCCCAGACGATTTTTGGTTTCACTCTCTCCTATCTGTCTACACATGCCCACATAAAATATATACGTATACATGTATCAGTCAAACTGCTACAACAGAATTAACAAGGTTTACTCAAATTGCATTTCAAATCAGACTGTCGCCACGCCTAAATGAGAATGGGCAGGGAGGGGTCCTGGGCGCGTCCATGCTTGTTGGAGCACGAAAAAACTTTGTTCACCAACCGATGGAGCAAAGTCATTTTGGTTTTGAGCGAGGCGAAGCTTAAGCGGTAAAGATGAAAACAATCCATCGTAGGTGCAATATATTTTGACTAGAATGTTGATGCCATTGTATCCTCATTTTTATTTCCATTCATACTTCCCTTTCCACTTGCGTCACTGTTACCCAGATAATGTGCCTGGGAGGATGTGAGCACAGACTCACCACTGAGCGGGTTTTCTCCACTCGTGGCTCACTCTCCGGCCTATATTTACTCTGATCCGCTAGTAAGTAGTCTGTTCCCTCGCCGTGTTGTGCGTTCGGGATCTGTTCTGAATGGATCCAGCCCTTCAGCCGGCAGCAGGGATGTCTGGAAAGTAATGTTTACTGACTGCATTCCAATCCTACCAGCTTTCCAAACTTACTGAAAAACGAAGTTTGGAAATGTCACGTCTTCATCTGAGTACAGATAGGTGTCTGATGCCCTGAGCCTCGGCAAAAGTTCTATCCCACAGAAAGCCTTGACACTATTCGATAAACAATGGGCTGTGTGGCTGAGCATTTATGTAAGCAAATACGAGTTTCATCAACTGAACCAATATCCTGGTGAAACATTGGACAATATCATTTCGCGGATTTTGTGTTCCGTACATCCGCGATTTTACAAAAGAATCTCATGAATGATTCACCTACTACACGGCCAGCGAATAGCTATTGACTCAGCCGATTAACGAACTGAAATATCAAGATGTCTGTGATCTTGCGCGTGCAAAAATTGAAGTTCAAGGGCAAATGGAGGTATTTCTTGCAGAAAACCTGAAAGCACCAGAGGAGGGACAGTGCAATCAGTACATCAACGGCAGTTGTTATTTTCTTGGGGGAAATTAGTACCTGGCGAACGACAAAGAATGTTCAGCAGTGAATCTATACGAGGTTCTCTGTCGTGCATCAACCGGCGTGTGCCCCCACTACATCCTCGAGAACGTCGGATGCCGCTAACTTCCTGACATCCCACGTTGAATTAAGTGACAGAGGTGGGATCCAGTATAACTTTCGAGATTCACGTACGATTTGACCGGGAAACTTAACGCCACACGACAAATGAACGACAAAACTGCCAAAGCATCGGTTGAAATTGCACAGTTGAATATGCATCGAATCCAGCCATCTCAACAACCGCCAGCGACGTTTCATTTCGGCGAGTGGACTGCACCATCCCTCGGGACAGTGTCCGCGCGACAGCAAGCTTGTGCCATCCAAGGCTGTACGGGCTGCTGGAAGAGAAGTTCACTGAATCCAGACAACCTTGGAACAGTGAACCGTTTGCGGTTGTCGCAATGTCCAGCAATGCATGAGGTTCTATTGATGGGAAAAAACTAACCATGGGATCAATATAGACTAGACTTTACACAAATTGACAAGAATGTCAAAATCGAATTGAATTTATGGGGCGTCCAGTTGGTCAATGAACCCGTCTGATGCGCAGTATGACTACTACCCGCTGATAATTAATCATTCGATAGACAGGCCAATTTGATTAGAAAAGTGAAAGAAAAGTATCTGTTTTGCACCTCTTTGATCTATGTGTCCACTGGTTGCCATGCCGCCAAGCTCAGACAATCTCACCAGCTTCAGCTGAGCTCATTTTTCACGTCCGGAATGCACAGGTTACTGTGACAACAAATGTGCAACAATCCACATCCGGTCCGTGAGTAGTGGCATGCGACAAAGAGAGCACAATAAGCGCACGTGTGAGTCTGAGGGTTAGGGTTTCTACCTTCCAACAAACAAAGGCGAAGCATCAAATTGAGAAAGTCAAATGTATTTTCATAAAGGAAACTACTCACAAGGTTGCTGAAAACTCTTCGACAGCTCGCGACCGGTTCCGCCTTTCTTGGGGCTCATCAGGTAGGCGCAGTCCCCGAGTTTCTGTCAACCTTATGTTCTACTTGAACCTAAATTGGACTGTTTTCGACTGTTTTCATTTGCAAATCAGTTTGGTTTTCACGAGATATCTCGTGATATCTATAATATCGTGCCAAGTGAATCATGAGGCAGCCTGTGTGCAGCACATTCAGTTGTAGAATATCATAAACGAGAGGTTCAGTTGAGTCTCTCTCGTGAAAACCAAATTGATTTGCAAATGAGTGTATTTCTCGAAAGTCAAAAGTACTCTTCTTGCAGGCGCCGAACATGACACAGTTTTGAAGTCGATAAATGGGTTGGACACGAATTGTACTACAAACTGAACCCGGGCCGAAGTCCCAGGGTTAAAAATATTCATTGGAGGACGAAAGAGTCAAATTCGTTTGTCAGGAAATGAAGCATTCAGTTGATTGCGCTCGTTAGGTCCAGTGTTTTGGTCTGGTGCACGATTTTCATCAGTTCCTACACTAAATTCGTCCTGGACACAGGATAAAGCCAATCTTGAAACACACTTTTTGAACCTGGAACACAAATGGTCGATTCAGCAACAGCTGAGATTCCGTAAGCTCTGGACAGCTCTTCGGTACTTATTGGATAGTTGCAGTCTCACCAAGACGACAGAAACTTAATAGAGAATGACCAATTCTACGTGAAAGGCGAGGCAACTGCATGAGTCCCAAGCAGACCGGATTTTGCGGAAGTGGCATTCTTGAGTTTCTGAAGCCGTCCCCAAAGTGAATTTACCGATTTAAACAAAGGGTCTTTATACCAGTGGGCTTTGCCGTATGATGTGAAGCATCACTGAGTGAGCTCCCTCACGCTGATGTCCTAGTATGTCACTCTTATAGGCTTCTGATGAGTCGATATTTCAGCATACAAGGAACCTCTTGCGTCTGTTGTATTTCTACGAGCTTATTTCTAACCTGCTTTATCAGTGTTGGACCTAACCGGAGTTCCTATAAGTGCAAAAAATCAACCACTCGGTTATTAGTCCAACAATAACATGGATATTGCAGTAGTCTGTTGAAAGGCTGACTAGTTCCCTCTTTCATTCTTGTTAGTTTGCGCTTGGTGAATTCACCACACTTCGTTGTTTTGCCTGAGTTTATTCTCTTTGCTACAAATAGGACGTTTCTATCCTTCCTCGGAATATCATCCATGACCTGGCGTCGTCGTACCATTGATGATATCACGCCGGTACCTGTCGATTCCGTTGAGGTAAGTCTGAAGCTCTGACAGGACTGATAGGTTACTTCGGGGGTAAACAATTCCAGAGTCCAGGACCTATTCACTTGGAGCGCTGTTCCTCTGAAACTCTACAGCTTTGCACAGAGCCTCGTGTCCACGTAAACGTGAAGTGTTTTGTGCAAAATAGAGTGGAGTATTCAGGTATGGATTTTCAGAAGAAAACCGCTGTATTCTATCTAAGTGGAAGCTAGTAACACCACTGAACGGTTGACTGTTCGACTACCTTGCGACTTTTCAGCATAAATTCGTTTCCATTCCAGGAGGAAATCTCAGATGGAAATCACAGAATAACCAAGCCTGTCTTGTTGTCTAACTTTCTATCTATTCCACCGATTTGATCCCATATGAAATGGCTCTGACTTTAGCAAGACAGTTGACTAATCACCTATTCGAGTAGCTTGTACCAACATTAGTATAAAATCGGGTGTCAGAACAGAAAGGAAACTGTGATATGCCAGCATCCAACCCAAAGGACTTGCTCCAAGGAGTTGATCTACGTTGTGCTGTCTTCGTGACCTTGAGACCTTGATCATCTTTGATAGTTTGGATGCAGAAGTGGAACTCGTATGTGAAAACCACTTCAGGATTACATGAAAGTACGCTAGTGTATTGTTCTCTCTTTATATTATGGCTCGCTGGAACCTCGCACACGTTTTATCAACTCTTCCGAAAAGATTTTGGTGTAATTGTGGTCGATTTGTTTTGTTCTGTTGGTTACGTGATGGTTTCTGGAATCTCGGGACTGTCGTCACGCAATCAGTTACACGCGAGATGAGCTCTGGACACACCTGAGTCGTGAGTGTTCGCTAAAGCCATCAACGCCGGACAGTCAAAAATTTACTCAGCTCTTTTGTTCTGTTATCTGACTAGCCCCAGAGAAATTGTATGTAATGTACACTGTCATTGAGTTGTAGGAACTTATTCAAAGGTTCAACGGTCCACAAAACACATCCAAAAAGTTTGCCAACCTTATCGGAAAAGCACTCGGCTATCTACCACAATACGCTGTCGGCAGCATCTAAACTCTTTTTGACGGATTTGTCAAATATTTTACCCATACTGACTAACCATTTTTCTGTCTCCTTTTGGTAAATACCTTGGTGACGCATCTGAAACCTGGAACAATCGAGAGGGACACAAAAATCATCTTGAGGACAGAACATCGCTTTGCCTGACAGGTGCCCTCTCTGGAAGAGGCGAAGTAGCTTGACTTTACGAGTTTTCAATTGGAAAGGCTGAAACGATATTTTTCTAATCGTTCCTAAACCCTGTGGGTTACGTAATATGTTATATAATTTGCGAAATTAACTTCTGTTTCAAAATCACGCCCTCGGGGAAACATCCGAAGGGAAGATAAACGATAAATCCAATTTCTTGATCGTTAGTTGAGCTAGATTTTTTGGGAACAATTACATCTAATGAGAAATCCAATCTTGTAATCACATCCTAATTCTGCATGACTTCGAAACAATAAAGCAAGCGTAAATCGAAAACACTCATAACAAAACTTGAGTACCGATTAATGTGGCCAGATCCTATTGCTGGGCCGCGAAAAAATGCTAACTTCAGGCTCTGTAAGTGTCATTATTCAAATATGAGAGTTGAGTAAACCGACAGCGTAGTTATTCGGTGCCGAAACACCACGTGACCGAACCAGAGTATAACTCATGCACGTTCCAAAGGAAGACACCAGGTCATAGACTGTTGGTCACCTGACTTGATCGATTAAAATGCAACCAGAGAGTAGGGTACAAGTGTCAGCTTGCGTGTAAAACATTGTTCATTTTAATGTTGCGTTGTCATTGTGTTACGAACATTCTTGTTTTACGTGTTTTTCCCTTTAGGAAGAGCGACCTGGTCGGACAATCTGACAAACTGAATGAATAGGGTCAGAGTTTCACCGACTGGATTCTCACGTTCTTGAGATATTGTGGAATGATAAAATCGCGGATAAACTTTGCCTGGAATTGTACTCATTTGTTAGTTCACAGTTTTTTTATTTAGTTACTGAACAAGTACACAGAGGAAGTAAAATATCCGATGCAGATAAACCAAGTTTACGATTTCTAAGTTCGAAGGAGAACCTTTCTTCTCAAGGCAAGCAAAAAGTCACCTCGATGCTCGTCTAATTTTGTCGAGAAAGACATTGAAATCAGAGAATTGGAACTGCACCACTGATGAATGGAACTATTGACTGGTTGTATTTTCATGGAAAGTTGGATACGGAAAACGTTCTGCCTTGGTTATTTTTCTTGAAATAGATCTGTCGTGCTGAAGCACGAGTGGCGTTACTCTCTGACTGCAGACAAGTTAGGTTAGCCGCCTATAACCAAACAGTAATGCACAACCAACAGTCGGCATCGAAGCTCATTCTGGATTCACGAGCAGGACCCAAGCAGTACCAGACAGCCGAGGTTCACAGGAAGTCTGTACAGCGCTGAATCAACATGATGATGGAGATCTTCTTTCACTTTCCTCCTGAGAACAAGGCTAAAGCCAAATCTCATCATATCCTATCTGAATTGCCCCTAAGTAAGCATGCCATTGACGGCCCTTGTTCCACTGTTTAGTTGCGGGCCTGATGAACACTGCAGGATTGATGATTTGATTCAGAAAGACTGTCGGTGACATGAGAAAAATCACGTTCACATCACTATCGGTTGAATGATCTTCCTTTTGTCCTAGTGGAAATGTTCTGAAAAGTTCACGCCGAACCGTCCTTGCTGTGTCGACCCACCTGTCAGGGCCAAGGGCGCTTGAGATGAAAGCGTGAAGACGTTCGCCCGTTCAGACATGATGATCCAGGTGCGTCAAGCACGCCCTGGTTGAATAGTGGTAATACGCTCGCCTCTCAACCTAGATTTCCGGAATTTACACCACGACACGGCACACACCACTGAGTAGCTCCGATAAGAGCGGAACTCGAATCCAGTGCTTCTGCCACTTGAAATGGGTTCAGCACAACCAGAAACCACATAGGACAATGCCATCATCGGACTCCTGGTCTCAAGATTAACCACTTTGATTCGGCCACCCACCGACCATTACGACACCCACCTAGCTAAGCTAAGTAACGTCGATATTGAGCCAAATGCACGAAAGGCAAGATCTGACTTCCTACCTAAAGGGCAGGATCTGACCTCCTCATAGAAACAAGCTAGTGATTCCTTTGACCATTCGTTTGCCCTGATGACAGCAAAAAATGATGCCATTCGGAAGGACAAAAACTTGTAAGGGTTTACGGTTGATACAAAAGTCCAAAAATCAATAAATCAGGCGAATATTTGCTGCCTGAGCTGAGCCCGAATCCGCGCAATCATTGTTGGTTCGCACAAGTCATTTGACTCTTCTGCCATCATGGTTGTGTTCGGACACCACCCATTTCCGAAAACCAGACAAGGAGTATTGGCATCAGATATCCATGGAACTACCACGGACTGGCTTTCAGTTATTTTTCGCATACAATTCTCTCATTTGTATTCGAGATAGGATGCAAAATCAAGATGACAATCTATAAAGAACAGCGAAAACTAGGACATAAGATCAAAGGGAAACTTGGGAACTGCGTCCACCTGATGAGCCCCAAGAAGGGCGGAACTGGTCGCAGGCTGGATTTCCAGGAGCCTGACGAGTAGTATGGATGGTACTGATTATCAGTTGGGAAATTTAACCGACAAACTAGAACAAAACGACTGCTCACTGCAGAGAGGAAAGGGACACCAACAGCCAGACGCAGGATAGTGGTCACAAAGCCTATCTACTTGTTGCTTCCTTTTAAGTAGACTAAATGATTTATCAGACAACAAGCCGCAGTGTTAAAAAAATACGTACAACATGGCACAACTGTAGGCAATCAGTTATACCAAGAGATTACCTCGTACGAAAAGTCCATTTGAGTCTGTTTGCTTCTCTCCGACATAAGGTGCCCTTCTCATTTCGATACATGCTTGCTTTTGAGTGAGTTGTAATTCTACTGCGCTTACAACTTCAATAAAACCGGTGATCGTCTACCGCCCATAAACTGAGAGATTTGATCAAACAATGTAGCGGGGAGACTGTGAAACCAACGTTCAAAGGTCACGTTTGCAAGTGCGGTTTCTTGTGGTCTACACAGACAGTGAGTTTAATTAATAATTTATCACTGGCCGCGCTTTAAAACCAAACGTAAAGATGGCTTTGACGGTGCGGTGGGCTGAACAAACAAGCGCGTGAGACGGCTCGGTCAACATGGAACTGGGATCCAAACTGTCAGTGTACTACGCGCAAGGCTAGGGTATTCCCCGGGGGCCTCAACAGTTTGGTAGACCGCTGTTACGGAGTCGGCGGTCCGTGCTTACTCGCCATACTGAGTTTAGCGGTATAGTCTTCCAAATGTGAAATCTGAACGGGATTCCCAAACGCCACCATCACTAACTCGTGCGTGTACATTCAAGAGGCAAATTAGTGCAGACATTCTTGTAAAGGGGACTTCAGCATTTTATCTGGTCAGCTCTAGTAGGGTGTGTCGTGTCCCTGGAAAAGCGACGTATCGTTTGAAGCCGTTGATTGGAACGTACCATGAAACAGCGGGGGAATACGTTGTGATTGATTTCCCCCCTTCCGCATGTTCGGTGAATTCATTTCACTTCAAAGAGATATTTCACTAATTATGTTCTAACTGCCAGGCCTTGTATTTTTTTCATCTTACGCGAACAGGCGCGTTCACCTTGTGGATCAATAAATGAGCCTCCGGCGACAGCGGATTTACATGTTCTTATCAGAATAATTCAAAGTTACGGCACGACAGGTAGAATACTGACGTACAGACTAACCTGAATACGTTTGCCCGTTCGAAAGAACTATTCTGAGTTGCAAAACTCGAACTGGCAACACTTGTGTCGTGTTCGGACAGCCATCTCATACGTGTGCCTGAGATATATCTCATGCTTATCTCGGTATATCTGTCGCCACACCAACGATTTGGGAGAGAGGATTCGGGAACGAAACTATCGCTCACGTAGTCTTGCTATTCGCGAGCCGAAAAAAGTTTCCAAGCTGCTATTCGCGAGCCGAAAAAAGTTTCCAAGCCAAGATGAAATCTTTTTCTGTTTATTTCGTCATCCCTTCCATGAGAGACCTGTCTCAAACACGTGCTTATCAGAATGAGGTCCAATACTCGTTCCACAAAGACCGTATGTGCCCTCAGAAGTTCTGTACGTATAAACAGACAAACCGTTTTCATTCACCTCTTCATTCGTTCGGTTTTATCTTCATAGAACTGGTTCTTGGTCATTCGGGTCTAGCAATGAGGCCACATGAATGACTGAGCACAGAGCGCTCCGGGTTTCTTACCGGTATACGCCGTGTCGTGGCACTACACCGCAAAAGGTGACAGTAGACCAAAATATTCCCAGGGGGCGTAAGGAATAAAGATGAAGGGTTGTGTTGTCAAAAATACTAACAAAGTGAATGACTTAACCGATTATTTCATGTAGTTGAACTTGCTTTGAGTTGCATTGCAGTCCTTTTTTACGATCCCACGGAGCCGGGGAAATTAGTTTGCAAAAATTTGTTGTTTTTTCTCTCTCAAGACAACAGAAGGGACAGCAAATACGGCGGGTTTTTATGATTGCCTTGGGGATAGATAACTTGTAATCTCCGATTAGCCAGAATAGATGTTCTATCGGAATGCCTAGGGTAGTCAATAAGGCAACTTTATGTTGTGCACAAACTGGCTGATTTGGTGACGCTCAAAACCGGCAAAACCCTTCCGCAACTTTCATCCTGCCCAATTCAATTCGATAACAATACTGATAGCAGTTGGAGTTTTTATGGTAAAACGAATTTCTATTTTACCTTGGCCACAACGACTCCCTCTGCTTCTGGTTCTGTTTTTTTATATCGCAAGGTAATTTCTTACAAACCGGTAAGTGCTTTTACAACTGGCAAGGAATTTCAAGTCATCGTGTCCGCAAATTGCATGTGGTCTACCGAAAGGTTGGCTATTGCAGGAACAGAATGAGTGACGTGCAAGTTTGTCAGCCACACACCCGTGTGATGCAATCCCCAGGAAGCACGAGGGCATGAGGCGGCCTGTGTGCAGCACATTCAGCTGTAGAATATCATAAACGAGAGATTCAGTTGAGTCTCTCTCGTGAAAACCAAATTGATTTGCAAATTAGTGTATTTCTCGAAGCACAAGGGCTGTTATAGTGTCAGCATACTTGTAGCTAGACAGGCGCAGTCGCAATAACATAGTGGGGTTCGAACCACGGGCGCTTTGTGGGGCCTTCTCGTGCTTTAACGGCTAAGCTGTTTCAACCTCTTTTAGGGTGGCATGTGAATAGGCACAAAAAGTCTGCAAGAAGTTAAAGTCTAACGAAGAATCGTTTTTTACGTATGCAAACGTCAAAACAGAGAGCCCAGAGGAAATACTGACTTAATGAATGCAAATACGTCCAGGACATCGTTTTCGAAAAAGTTTGGTGACAATCGATAGATTTATTGCTGGGCAACGTTTCGCTTTTGACACAAAAGCTTCGTCAGGCCAAGTGACTAGGTTCCGAGATTGATCGAGATTTAAGGCGGAAGGAGAACCAATCAGCTAAGTCAAGCTAAATCTCTGTTGGGTGTCGGCCGAGGTATTTTAGTGTGTTAGAGTGGTTGAACAAGTGTTGTGTCGGTGGGAAACCTACATATGTTTGAACCCAGCCTAGGGTCTAGTTCTTCTGGTTCGGTTCGTTCGCCTTTGTGTCAAAAAGCGACCCAGCCTCCAGCAATAAATCTACCGACTGTCACCAAACTTTCGAAAACGATGACTACCCAATCGATTTCAAGTGTTTTTCACGTGATTGAACGTCCAGGACATCTTTGAAATGGACAATGTAGAGTTTGCCTCAGATAGAATCCACAACTAATAAAGCGATACCGATTTCTTGGAATACCTACTCACACGACTCTCGTTTGAACGATCCTCTTCGTTTTCTGACGCAATTATTCTGGTGAGTTCACACTAAAGGGAGAGAAGCACTGGACCCGAGTTTCACTCTTATTAGAGCTAATCAGCTGCGCATAACATCTTGCTTAAGAACAAAACAGCCTTCTTTAGAATTCTTTTTAAAACTCTTCGACAATCCAAGATTGGGTTCGAAGCTCATCAAAGGTTAAGTAAAGCATATGACTGGTGAAAACCAGGGTGAATGGTTTTTTTTTATAAGCTCGACTACGGGGCCAAACCAATCATGGGCTGTCGCTAAGTTTCTAGCAACCTTATGAGTAGCGTGTTCCTTCTGGACAATGTATGCTGGGGTGCTCAACTATCGTGCCAACAGGAAGATGAGGTGGCCTTGGGAAGCACATTCAGCTGGAGTCGAACTTCATAAACAAGAGATTCAGCTGGACTCAATTGAATTTTCTTGAAAAACCAGATTATTTTGCAACTAAGCGTATTTAGCCTAATGAGCTTTCGTTCATCACCTAAACTACGTATCTAACGTCTGTTCTTCGCGAAAGAATTTGTGTTTTGTTGGCGTTCCAGCCAGATAAAACGGCAAGGAGGCACGCATACTACTTTAGTAAATCTCTTGCAATAGATTCATGCAGAAATCAAAAATATTGTGGCTGTCTAATTATTGGTTATATTTTATGCACACGGGTTTGCACACACGGCCCCAAAACTCGAACAAAGTTCACATTCATGGTTATTCGATTACTCGACACCAATTACTCGACACCAATTAAGCGCATACCTTTGGTGTGTTTGCGAGAGTTCACATTCATGGTTATTCGATTACTCGACACCAAAAATTAAGCGCATACCTTTGGTGTTGTTTGCGAGTACTGTGAAGAGCAACCTACAGGAGAGAGTCTGAAGCACCTGGGGTACATAATAGGCTTACTGAATGGTCCGCGCTAAGAAGTCCAGATTGCACCAAGCTCAGTAACATCAAGCTGCACTCCGTCAACCGGTTCTACACGCCTATCAGCGGGCTCAACTTCAGCTATGTTTAATGGATGGTTTACGAAATGGAAAGACAAACACAATCCAGAAGCTATCTGATTCTTTGTAGGTAACCTACAGCTAAGCGCGATCCGTGAATATGTGTAGATCTAGGATCGTTTCCAATCCAAGTGCCTGTCTGACAGGGAACTGATTCATCCGTGATCTGTCGATCCGTGGGATCCGCCCTAATTTTTCATTAGAACAAATCTTCCTGACCAAGGCCATTCCCTGCAGGTTTGTTTACCAGTCCCGTTATTAGGTCCCGCTACTAACCGGGTCGCTGTTAGGCGTTGGTACCGTTGAGCAAGAGGGGGTCACAGCTACTTGAATGACTTCATTCCCGCGGTCTTCGTAAACGGAATTCTTTTTGTCGCCAGCTACATAGATAATGAAACCATTTAGAGTTCTGACGTTGATTCATTCTTAAGATAATTATTCAGACGGATGGTTTGATGGGATCATCTTTCTCCTATTTTGTTCTCTCGCGTTTGCTTTCGGTTGGTGAGTAAATTTTGCGGTCTCTGTTAGAAGTGGACATCTTTTTTGAAGGTTCTTTTTTGGTCTTTAAAAGTGCGCAGCTATTAGCCAGGTATTGCTGGATAAATATGCAAAACCTGCCAGACTGCCCCAACTGGTACCCAGCCAAGTAACTGTTTCACCCTACACTAAAATTATGGCAAGGCTTCGAAGCCTTTCTGTCATCCAAGTATCAATTCAGCATTACACACTGTCATCCCATTTCATGGCTGGATAGAAACCGATTCCTGGTATCCGGCTATGAAGAACATTGACAGCTAAATAAAGGGATAAATAAGTAACACATTCATGGTTCTACTGCCATGGCGTGGACAAAAATTGATTCGTCGTGGCTCTCACAAACAGGCCCACAGTAACTGGACATCCTGGTGAAAGATGAGTGAAAAGTGCGTATCTACAGAAATTGTTTAAGAGTTGTCGACCACGATGGAATCGGCATCTAACTTCTCATGAGGGTGGCACAGCTCTGGGGTTTAGGGATGGTCGTGAGGCTCATTGTTGGGGAGCAATGTTTGCGCAACTTGTATCGATGGCTTATCTTTTCTAAAAGTAATCTGTTCCAGGAAGGCTTACTGTATTGGAGCGAGACAACCGCTAGCAAATGCCTCAGGTAGCAAAATGACGATCGAATATACAGGTCAGAGTTAGCTTTACCTGTTAGATTTCTACAGGAATGTCCCACTTCGAAAACAGGCGTGATCCGATGCGGCAAGGAAAGCCGTCAGTTTGACTTCTTACCAAAAAATAACTCTGAAAAGCTACAACTCAGAAAGGCCACGTGGCAGCCATAAGTGATTCAGATGGTCTGTAAGACACTCGAAACCCTTATAGCTTGTTTACCTGGGCTGAAAAGTGTTTTGGATGCAACAGTATATTTGTTGTTATTACTCACACACTGCGATGAATATCGTCAGGCTGAAATTTCACCTCCCAAACGCAATCTCTGGTGTTATTCACCACGCACCTATTACTTTCCTTGGCCTGTCTATAAGCCAAATGCTGACGTCGAAGAACAGAATGCAGCTTATCTTTGCAGGATATTGGGGACCCTGCCAACAACCACATAGTCCAAGCTTGCCATTCTACGGCCGGCGTTCATGTGAGATACCCCACTTGAGAATCCCCATTCACCTGCGCAGGTTGCCTGCGTACCTATTGATTTTCACCTGTTTCTCTCCGTTACGACCTTGCCATTCTCGTTGATACAGTCGTCATCAGGCCAGACACCGGCCTGCCTGCTTGCATGTGTATGTGTACGTGCGTAGGTGTCAATGGACCTACCAGTCATTCACGTTTGTGCTCATTCTGACCGGGCTACCGTGACTGGTCCAGCCTGACTACTCTGTGGTCGCGCCACCAACCGGAACTACGGGACTGGTCCCGAGAGCGACGACCCCAGCCCACACCGCCGAGTCACCAGTCCGTGCACCAGTGCCTGGTTTTGGAACTGGCGCCGCGATGTGCCGGCTAGCGATAGACTTGTTCACCTGCTGTTGCCCCCACGGGTGCGGACAGTTAGGTTTTGTAGTATCCCTTTGTTCGCTTGTGTGTAAATAGGGTCGTAGACTTTCGAGCCCAGTCCATCCGGATCGCTGAACCAACGCGTGACTCCGGGCTCCGTGTCGTCAGCTAAGTGACCCCACCTAGAGACTTAAGTGTCCACTCGGTGGTGTCGCGAAATAAGCCACTAAAGACGTGAAGATTGGAATATTTACCTGTATGTCGGGCGAAGCACTCATACGTTTTCTTACCAGGTGACGCCTAGTTTAGATTGAGACATCGAACGACTCACGCAATCATAAAAATGTGCGAATTCGCCGGGAGTTTTGATCGGAAAAATAGGACGATAACAAAAAAACTCAAACTGTGGGAACAGAGGATACCGATCCCATTAGGAAACCAAAGAAATCGTTTAAAACAACACTAACAGATTCTGACCGAGATTATATAAATATGGGACACGTTGAATTCCACTGACATTAAGAAACAGCTTCAGCTGATCAACGATTTTCTGAAAAAGTATTCATGGAAGGTTTCACATGATCTTAAGCTTTTAAGGTACATCAGATTCGAAGCAAGCAACTTGTCTGCAGAGAGGAATTCTCTCAAGGAAGCTAGATTAATCGTTCATCAAGGGATTTCGTAGCGTCCGACATCGCAGTTGTACAGAGAGATTCCATGTAGGCCGGGCTGTATTTGTTAGCTCCAGTTTATTGCGCCAAAAAACCGAAACAACAACAGGTTCTCCTACCCCTGGCGTTTTGCTAAGATCTTCTTACCTGTTATGCCTCTTCTTTATTTTGGCGTGCGGCCTGAGTGCCTGAAGAACACTGCTCCGGCATTAAATAAAGGAATGTGGTGACCCAAATGTCTCTGGCGCAAAACTGGTCTGGGTACAATAACCGCGCATATTCGAGCATCAAACATCATACGTGAGACTCGATACATCAGCTGTCAAGGGCGGCTGACAACTATGCTGCACAAAGATCTATAAAGAAAAACTTGATTGATTGGCATTGCGGCGTCCAACCACACACAGGTGTCACATTGTTGTGAGACAATGGTGTCTTCCCAGTGGTCACTGGGTTGTGATCACGTGTTCCAAAGTGACAACACAGTGGTTTGGACTCCGCGCTAACCAGCCATGCAACTGTCAAAAAAGCGGTGTTCTGTAGAGCAATATAACTAACCAGAACATGTTAGCGAATATGCACTCATTTGCAAACTAATTTGGTTTTTCTCGAGAGACTCACCTGGAACCCAGAGATTCAGCTTATGAGTAGTACATTACAAAGATAACCAGAACATGTTTTTTAAGGGCACCATTCAATCTACGATGGGGCTGACGTGAAAATTTTTCACATGAAACAAGAACGTGGGCCATCAACCATTGTGAAATGCGGGCTATCAGACCTTGCATTTCGACCAATAACTCGGAATGTCAACGAGAAATTCTGTTTACGACCTTGCAATATCTAACTGTACTGCCTTGCTGAAGGTCATATTCAAGTCATTTTTAGGACAGTAGGTGGGAGAATGGGAAAGTGGGACCTCATCAGTAGCAGTATGAAATTATATGTTTGTTTTGTACCTTAAGCGTCCGATACAAATACCTCTCTGTGTTTTTGCCTTTCTCAACCCGCCTGGTAACACAAACCAAATATTGATTCTCTGGAACATCTTTGAAAATTCAAGCTTCTTCGGTCATACTGAGAAGAGCGATCAAGCCTTCCAGTGCCTTTGACAGGCCTCCAGGGGGAGTCGCAGACGAAATCCTCGAATAGGTATCCTGTGAGATGCAGTGCGTAATGTGTCTCAACAGCGTGTAAATGAGTTGAGCTGGGCCACGTGATGACCAAATATGACAAAGACTCAAATCCAGTTGTGATTACGGTGCTCTAAGATGGCACTTTTGAAAACGAGCTGGCGCAATCGAAGACTGATGATTCTGTTGGTCTACTGGTTTGAGCACAACCACCAGTTGACAGGTGTTTTTAGGAAGCCTCACCTATCTATGATCAAAACCATCGTGCCGTTCTGTTCCTACGGTGAAGACATTCCTTTTTGAGAAGGAACTCAACTATAAGACGAAATTCACATTAAAATTTCAAAATATTACAGGCGAACTTTTAGTAACTCAGAAGAAGGAGTTGCTGAAAAGTCCTCAATGGAAGTCAACACGTGACCATGAAAAGTAAATTTTGTGACTGAAGGATGATTGGCGCTATATCCTGTCCAAATGCGAGTTAATCACACAGCTGATCAGCCTTGGTGGCCGAAGGGTTTCGTGTTCAACTGCTAGCTAGCAGTCAAAGATGCGAAGCCCCTCTGGAGATGCTCACTGTAAGGATGAAACAGCTTCTTGGCTTTTCGGCAAGGGTCGGCTTCACTTGCAGTACGAAGTTCACATTGAAAACCCCCAAATCTCCTCACACTATCACGAAAAGGTCCTAAGATCATTCGCGTAGAAATCTGTAAGTTCCTTTGTGAATTTTGCCGGGGCTTTGCTCAACAAGAGATTCACGCAAAACTCCCGTATTCCGTTGACGCCGTGGCACGGCTGGTGAGGTTCAAGTGACTGTTCCATTGTTTATACAACGTATAATGGGTGCCTGAAGCCTTTTCTTAACACGAAAAAACACGACAAGCATATTACTTTTCCAGCGTCTCGGCTTCATTCGGAAGGAACTGAAAAGAAGCAATCTACTTTAAGTCAATGTTCATGAGAGCTTCGGCTGAAATACGGTTGAATTTTCTATTTAGTAAAGTGTTTACGGCCCACCAGCTAGAAACTGAGAGAGTTTCGGGAGCCAGGCCAAGAACTGAATGAATCCTGGTGCGTGTAACCTCGCATTTGCATGCAACACCGTTTATTTACGGCTGATCGATTTCGTGTCATGTTAGAGAATATCCTGAAAGTCAACACGGTTGCCAGAATGTTAAGTAACAACTTTAGCGCAACCTCATGAAATGCTCATAAAGGAACGATAGAAAAAAATTGGCCGGGAGGTTACTGTGACGGGTAAAGGTCTTATCTATTTCTATCAGGAAGATCAGATTCCTCAAAAGTGAGACCCGAAAATTCCACAAAAATCTCAAAAGCAAGCCGGCCAGCATCAGAGATAGTCAATCATTCAATTAGTTCAGTGAAGGCCGATGAGTGCTCATGCATGCCACAGAAGCACGATCAAATGTGATCAGCGTTCAGGCTTTTCAAAGAGGCACGATCGATGTTGATGGGTGTTCATTAACGCCTATCAGGCAGCCTGGATCAATGTCAGAAAGTCCCCTTTAAATAGCGTGGGAGCGTTGTAACTTTTACTCTCGCACTCGTTTGTTCGGAATATAGCGGTTGTGTTCTCTTCTGTGAGTCTTTTTTTCTCCGGCATTAGGCACTGGAGCGGGTCAGTAGCAGATACCACAGATTGACGAATCAGCAGACATAACAATTTCAAAGCACCGAATTCAGCGTGTGGCAGCGAAACCTAGGCCCTAATAAGGATCTTGCCGTTCCGAGAAATGAGTGCCTACTTTTCGCTGTTTTCTCAGCTTCTGACCAAACTGCCGTTCGAAATTCTAAACCGATAGTTGCCATAACAACGCAACTAGGACGAAATGGCGGAGCACGACTTGAAGGATGTGTATGTTGCATCCAGTCGCACATCGGGTGAATACCCTGGTAACGATGTTCGCGATCGATAAGGCGTGTGGGCTTTTTTCTAAAGTCGTTTACTCGGGTTGTTACTCTAGATCAGATGTTCTGTTGGGTGTTCAGAAGTCGCGATTTCTGAAATGATCCGTCAGTTCCTGCCTCAAGAGAGAAATAAGCAGCTGGTTGAGCGCGGCGGAAAATTTTCGCTACTTCACTGCCAGTTCATTCAAGTAACACAAATATATTATTCGTGTATAGTCGATAGAGACGAGTTGTATAAATAACAGATATTTTTACGAACTGTCAATGTTAATGGCGAGTCCACATAGGGCAGGCGTCAGATGAAACCAAAACTGATCTGGGAGCTTGACCCGATTGGTCTCGCTGGCTAAAAAGCAGCGGACTGAGGTCCGCTAATCAAAATCGACCCAAAACATGAGTGAACGTCAATTCATGACCAAACACAGCTTGCATCAATTATTAGGCTCGTGTTGTGGTGACCTAGGGAATTAGTGAGTGTATTTGTCTCTCTCCGAAAAGGTCATCGTCGGAGGTCTCAGAAAAGCGGGATGGAACGTTCGATCACTGTCAGGTATGATGCCCGTAGGACTTAGGGTGCACTATAAACAAGACTTGGGCTTGCGAAGACAAGTTGTGTCTTGGCAATGGATCGCACGCACCCTAACCACGGGCTACCACTTGGAACTTTGTCCGATTCGAGGAAATACAAGAGCTCTCATGTACAGCGTAATATCTTTTGGCTACTGTGGAATCTGATTACGTCTAATTGTCGGGATCACTTGCTCGGTCAACTTCCAGTCTTTGTCAAGTACATATTCACTGACTGTGTTTGGTTCTGGTCATATCTGGGCTCTCACTCCCGGCTAAAAACGAGCTGGCTTCATTTGTCTACTCCATCCCCTCACTTTACTTTCGTCACCATGGTAGCAGGACCGCACATGCTTTTTCGAATATTATTCTGTAATCAGAGTTGAATTTTGTGGGCTACAATTCACATCCATTTTTTTTTACTTCAGCATGACGCCTCCTGGCTGATTTAGACAGCTTTTTATACCTCTATAGTTTTGCTTGTTGTTCTGACCAGCTGTTTGCCTGTTCGGACAGTTAGACAAGTCAGATGAGCAACCAATCAGTCAGTCGGCCAATCAATCAATCAATCATCCAGGGTGTTGTTTCAGGACCACGTGTCTGAAAAGCACATCGCCAAACCTTGAATCGAATTTATCAGCTGCGCAAGCTGGTCAGCGGATGTGTGGCCCAGAAAGAGCGGTTGGAAACTCTGAGCAATTGGTCATGTGATTGCGTCCATCCAACTAACAGGCCTCAGTAAAAGGGCAAATGTTTATGTAGCCGGGTTTTTAGGTTCCAGCCACATCTTTGGCGTATTCTTCTGTATACGTTGAGAGATTGTAGCAACGGAAAGTGTGGAAGAGTGGGGAGTTCTTTGACACTGCCAATAATAGCGTCAACCGAGGACCGCTTGGAGGTGGATAAAGCCACGTAGATTTGGAGTTAAAAAATGCAGTTGAAACTCACAGGTGAAGATTTCATTTAGCCTGCAGTGAGGCCATCGAGCCGGCAACAAACCGATCGATAAATCGATCGGAGACGGGTGTTTTTTAAACAAAGTACCGTATCTGTGTTGGCTGGACCGATGGGGAGACACTGTGACATACTTACTTGGTGGACAGAACGCGAGATAATGCTATAGTTTGCCATGAGGTTTTCCGGTATGCGTCCATTCAGAAGTGGCCTAGCAACAAACCTGCGTTGCCTAGACAACCAGCTAGTGGCGAGATCTAACTCCGGAAACGCAAAGGAAAAATCTGTGATACACAAACAACTTTGCTTTTATAGGCAGCTCACAAAGGGAAGGAAAATAAAGTATTTAAAAAGACAGGTGCTTTACAATACGAAGGGCATGAACATTTCGCCACAGAAAAAAGACCTAGCGAGGGATGATTTTTTTTGTAAATCCTTTGATTAAAATGGAACCTTCCGTTTTCCGGGCAACAAATAATTCCTAGTACTAGTTGCTTCAGAACAAGTTAGACTTTGAAAGTTAACTCTAAATCAGATGGATGGGAGTGACTCCGGCCGATTCGATCGATGAACGTGTGCACTCTCTGGGATGTCAGTGAACTGGAGTAGGTAGTACGCGTCTGAGATACGGTGACCAGTAAGTCGTAGCTGATAGGTCCATTTAAAGCCCCATTGTCAAAGACGGTACGTCTGACCGCAAGTACATTCGTGTTCACACGTGTGGCCTCCCGTCAGTCGGCTGGTTCAGACTTGGCAACGTCAGAATGACAGAGTATTAACCAATACGATGTTTGTGCTAACGGCTTACAGCAGCGGAGGCAACAAATTCAGTATAACGCGGGTTCAAGAATGCTAGCCGAAGACCGTATAACTCAATTTGTAGGGAACAGATGGAACATTCTCCTCTTGGGAATGGGGCATGTCACAGACAGGTGATACGATAGTGTACTCACTGACTGGCCAACATGCTACTCAGTGCTCAAAGTACCAGTTACAAAAAATGTCAGACTGAATCGAACGGGAGATGCGCGTATCAAAAATCGATACAACTTGACACAGCACGCATCACGTAAGCGAACCGGCGCGACGAACGATCGTGCATAGGAGGCGAAGCGATCTACCGACTGCTGGTGTGGGGCAGACCATAGACATCAACAAAGATGAACACACACACACACACAGACGCATTAGTTGGTCACACGAGAATCCAATCGGATGGTGCCTTAACAGCCTTTTTGAGAATGTAGAATCATGATGCGAAAATGTCTACACTAAAAAAATAGAGACTATCAGAGGTTGTCACTGATACCTAGAGGGGATAGGTCAGGAAGACAAAAATTACGACCTGGGCAACCGATTTCCTTTACTAGGGGTGGAAAGTGCGCGAATTTGATGAACCTTCAAGTCACACAACTTTATTCAACGGTATTGGATTCGAGATACCCTCAGACGGTTTCAGGACAAAGAAAATTGATGAAGAGTCAACCATGCTACAGACAATATTCTTCTCGGTTCGCGAGCCCCTCAGATAAGACAACAGTTGCTGTCAGAATGAGAGTGGGACAGAGAAAGTAATAACACCACTTAATGAATCAGTGAGTTGGGCAAGTCTGCTTCAACCAAATGTGGGCCAAAGTCCAATAATTCGTGGATAGAACCGGATCACAACCACTAAACTTTAACATGTGGATATTGTCGTCCCCTTTTAGGGGATTGTTTTGGGCTTCAAAAGTTGTTTTGTCCACTGTGCTCCAAAGAACGAAAAATACACTGATTATCCTACAGACTCGTTCATAACTAGGTGGTACTTAAACGTATACCAATGTGCCGGTGCATACTACTGATGAAGCATGTGAGTAGCTTGTAGTCGCGTCGAAGCTTAGTTGGTGTTCACTAATGAAGGACTTGGCGGCCAAGGGCTTTCTTCCTTTCACCAGTAGCACTTTGTTTAGGCTGCTCTCTTCCGTTTCAATACAACTATCCTGATTATTCTACAACCAGATATACGAGTGGTATAGTTTCTCAAAATTTAAAATTACGTACTTTTGTGGTCCAAAAACGATATTTAGGGAGGAATGCTCACTCGGATAGAAATGCGAATCCTGTTGGTCTGCGCCAGCCTCTAAAGGAATAAACTCCACCTTGTACTAGAGAATTATAGACTTCAAAATATTTGGTGTGCTTGCTACAGGGTGTGAAGACAGCGAAGTAAGTTGTTAGGCAGTGAGGACCGCATCAGCAATGTACGTCTGGTGGGGTTCCAACCGACTTCCAATGTATCATTAGCAGTCATCAGGTCATCATTTGAGGGGCATGTGACCATGTGATATGAAAAAGGGAGAGTGATTTGTCTCTCACTGTAGTATCAGAGACTGTTTATTCCACTACGAAGTCTGATTAAATTACGTAGGGTTGAAATCTCCTTACTGAGTGACTCCGTGAAGTCACTATAATCTACGGGCTGCGTGCGGGTAGCTTCTTCCTTTTTTTCCGTAGAATACTTCAAATTGGATCACCAATACGAGATTATATATTATATATTCTCTAAATCGACATGACCTTTCTCAACAGACGTTGAATTCCTCCTTGCACTGCGGTGAGCTAGGCACTGTGTCTAGTCTATCACACATTTATGATAAGGTTGCTGAAAAGTCTTCGACAGTCCATGATCGATTTTGCCCCTCTTGGAATTTATCAAGTAGGTGCAGTCCCAGATTTTTCGTCAACCTTGTGTTCTGCCTAAACCCGAATCGGACAGATGACTCAACGGAATCCAGCTGAATTTTACGTTTATGTCGCCCCGATATCTCCCAATCTTCCGCATATTACAAGGTTTTTTTTTAAAAAAAACTGTCAGCACTTTTTTGATGCCTGAAAAGCAGTCATGTATGTATCATAGCTTGGCTAAACCGGTCAGCACATGCCTACTTCTGATTGGTCACGTGGTTTGTCCGCCTTCAGCGAGGCGTGACTGTCTGGACAGAGTGAGACAGTGGATAAACTAAACGGTTGCGTGCACACCATCAGTTTGTTGATCCCTGTGACCCAATTGTGAACCAAAATTTATTTGTCCCCACTGAAAAATTCATCCCTTTAATACACACGAAGTGATTGATAGGACAAATTACGGGCCGACCAGGTGACAGCAGAGAGACGAAAGATGAAACACAGTAGACTGGAATGAATGAGTGTGAAATTATAGTTGTCATGGCTATAACTTCTGCCAAGGGATTTCAATCGATTTTCTGTGGGCGAAGAGTTTCTGGGTTAAACCTATGAAGCGGTGCTAAAATACATGGGTTCACTGTAAACTGTACACGTTTGACTTATTTGGGCAGGGCATGTGAAACCAGGTCTTGTTGAAATCCAGGAATAGTGGTTCTTCTAAAAGAGAACTTTCCTGTCAGTCACAGTGTAATTGAACATCCTCAATGAAGAGGTTATTCCACGTGGAAGTACAAATGATCCGTTCGTTATGACGATTACGTGTGAAGGTAAGTCTCTATTTTACAGGCTGCTGCTGACTTGTAAGCAGAGCTTGGGAACCGGGGGTTTGAACTGTTTTCGCCCTATATCTTTGTAATGTACTACTCATAAGGTTGCTGAAAATTCGTCGACAGCCTACGACCGGTTTCGCCCTTCTTGGGGCTCATCAGGTAGGCGCAGTCCCCGGGTTTCCGTCAACCTTATGTTCTACTTGAAACAAAATTGCACGAAATAAGCGAATATAAACTCATTTGCAAATTAATTTGGTTCCAGGTGAGTCTCTCGAAAAACCAAATTAGTTTGCAAATGAGTGTGTATTCGCTGTTTTCGCGCTACTTAATTTTTTTTCGAATGTAAGGCAAAAATCCATGTGTACCAGGACCATCTCCACGGGCGTTGATCTGAGGCTCCTAGTTTCGAATGAGCGATAAGAAGTGGCCAGTCATCATGCGATCTCAAACGTTTCTGAAGTTTTTCAACATTGCTAGCTGACGGTGTGTAAATTTTGATCAAACGGTATTCATTACACTGATGATCAACCTGGCCTATCAAACTCAATCAAGTGCCACTTTTCGCTTTACTCGATAGTAGGACATTAAAGAAAGCACCTGATAAGTATTCGTTTCTCTGTGCCCAGGAACGCACTGTATTTTGCAAACAGTCACGTGCTGTGCATACATCAGACAATATAAAAAACGAGCGTTGTACATGCTCCAATCAACCTCACGCGGCCTTTTGGGAAAATTCAGATCGCTTGTCGATGTGAACGAGATGCTCACTGCTCACAATGACGAAGAAAGTGCTCCAGATCCTTATCACGAAATGATGAGAGAAGCTATGTATAGTTGCCCAACTCTTAATTCTTTTAGCAGGTGGATAAAGGTTGTAGAAGTTCTCACTGATTTGGCCCTATTTGACTCAGTCAGATGAGCGAAATTCATTTGACCTAACTTTTTAGACTTACCAAAATAAATATAGACTCACTACCTATCTGTCACTGGGCATTGAATGAAATTGTTTTGACTACTAAAATAGACAGTCCTGTTTCGAATTAGTTGCCATGACAGTAGGATCAATCAATATCGATCTCAGTACTGTTAGAGAATGTGATGTTATGCGACAAGGGAGTCGAGGCTTTCACACATTTCATTTCCCCTGTGGATCATGGTCTTCTCAGAGCCAGACGATACAGTGTGATTTCTTTTTACCTTACAACATATCACCTTCCAGTTGGAGCTGGATGGCTCATATGCTATCCCTGGAATCACTTAGGGACGTCGGGGGGCAGACACCTACGTTGTGTTGAACTCTGGGATTCACCTCGATTCGAATTTTGAGGTTCATTTGGACCCTATATGTGTCTACTTCAAAGATCCAGCTGCACTCGGAAGAGTTCCATCCAACATGCAGTACGTCCGAGATGGGGGCATTGATGACCATACCTGTAAAATAGCCTCCTTAGATAGGAAAATGTTCATTGTAGAGAAACTGTCTGGGCGACATTGCTCCAAAAGGGTAGTGTTGTAGCTCGACTGTTGTTACTGAGTTCACTCACGTGTTGGAGCGTTCACGACCTTGTGTGACATGTGAACTCATCCTGGTCATCGTCTTCACCAAACTAGTACGGAGTGGAGTGCGTCAGTCTCATCCTTTATGCGTGAGTTCTTTCCTTCAGAAACCATTCACTGGATTGGTTCACTACCAGTGAGGTATTCTAAACGAACGAAGCACTATTTTGGACATCATACGCTTGCAACCACATGCTTTTGAAACATAGTTTTTCGGTAGGTCAGATCTTCAGAACTGATACAACTGACTAGCGCTAATCCCATCGGTATCATCATGCTACATTCAGACGGAAAAATTTCAAAACGCATACCTGTTGTTTACTCAACTGATGGAAGCTAACCAGCCAATGGAGTGCTGGTGGCACGATCAACTTCATAAGGTTATCACTCCTTTTCTTGAAGTTTTCATGGAGTAGAGGCGCAACAATTCTCCCCGATAACTACGATGTTGCTATTCCGATGAAAACAAAAACTTTTTCCTGGTATTTGAAATAGGACAAATCAGCCGATTCATCGTGCGTTTATAAAGAGCAATGGGTAGATTGTTGTACGACGGGCACTTTGTACACATTGATTCTGATCTTTGACTGAAAAAGAGAAATCCACATTTACTCTACTTTTCCACATTGTCGTTTGGTTCTATCATAATCCATAAACCAGGATGCACTGGAAACCGAATTTGTCTCAGTTTTGGAAAACGACCCATTTAAATACTTCGGGGGACCTATCCACTGAGCACTAGATACGCTCACGGTCTGGCAAATTCCATACATCCACAACTGATCTCGTAAATTCTGTCTATATTGATTTCCC
Organism: Opisthorchis viverrini; assembly: GCF_000715545.1. Taxonomy (NCBI): domain Eukaryota; kingdom Metazoa; phylum Platyhelminthes; class Trematoda; order Opisthorchiida; family Opisthorchiidae; genus Opisthorchis; species Opisthorchis viverrini. The sequence goes on from NW_008751728.1 coordinate 1,529,913, forward strand.
CCATTCTAGTCCAGTAATCTTGCCAACCTCGTAATCAACACGCAATTGGTTGCTTTGCTTGGATATGATTTTACAGATTGCTGAGTCGGAGTGTGCACGAAAGGGTCACGTGCGTCGGCCAGTAATTCACGTTTCGTTCTACATTTAAAGGGAAGGAGGGCTTCAGTGGGTCTGCTGTCAATAGTAGCTCAATTTGGACATCAATATGTGCTTCCCCTTACGTGCAATGTTGTGTTCAGCTAAGAGGCAAAACTCATGGAAATTCGGAAACCACGCTTAGCTGATTGTCCCCAACAATGGTAATAGTAGGCCGCTGATGAGGTTTTATGAATTTCGTAACTAGTGTTGTGTAAGCGTATCTGCTGAGCTGGACGTTTTGCTGGGCAAAAACAAACTGCCTACAGGATTTATTTGATGAGTTTAACCAGATGAGGAACGGGAATCTGAAACCATTCTTTCGAAAAACCTGCTTCAAGGAAGCCATCTTCTCTGAGGGTATGGCGCCAAAGATCTGCATTCGCACGTTTGTTTAAACTCTCATTCACTTCCAGTGAGTAGCTTCCGTTCGCTGAGCTTAACGTAGTTAGCCCAAACTGACCAGAATATCTTTCCACGTCTAAGAGACGGGCTCTTAGTTCAATTGCACCGGTGATTTACTTTATTTGGCACCCATAGGTAGGCGTTCCTTCAAACGGAATTCGGCACACATCAAAGCGTCTCGGTTCAAGGATTCATTTAAAACCCTCAATAGTTCAATGCTTGAGTATCCGGTTCATTGTGACAACAAAGTCGATCGCTCAGACGCATCAAGGTCGCTAGCATCGCTTTAAAGGACTGCGCAAGAGAAGTTCTCAACAAAAGAGGTGCCTGTCATCAAAATTCAGGCAAATGCAGCTAAATCTTTGCACTGGTAAGGACAAACAAAAATTATCCGGTAGCTGTTTATGCCTGATGACTAGCCACTTGACTACCATCGTTCTGGCCTTTTGTTTAACCCAATCTCTTAAAAGGCCATCAGGAAAAGTATAATACAGCCGAAACCTACCAAGAAACCCATTTCGTGGGAATCCGATATGTCGAATACCCATGAAACACTAGTTCTTTTCTAGTCAATGTCTCCTGTCCACCGTTTGAGCCCATCTTACTAAAAGTTCACTTACTTTACTCAGTAAAATAACCGCCACAAATCTAAATTGGACTGAGTCGTCCACGAAAAAGTTCTCTTCAGACCACCGAGGCTTTTCGGATGCTTCACTCTTCCGGTTGGATTCAATGCGTGTCTCTAACACACTGACGTCTGCGGCATGCTCGTGAGCATCTATTCTCCCTAAACCAGGCGGGGGTCCCCTCAACTTTTCTGTGCTCATGTAATTGTACCCCCTGTCTATTTTCGAGCTCACAATGTAGGAAGTAGAATCTTGGGTGTATGTGACAGCTACATAACAGATTTTCTGACTGACGGTACACTGAAACGAGCAGGAACTGTCGCTGATCATTTAGTGTAGATGTATATGAGAAGCTAATATTAGCGAATATACACTCATCTGTAAACTAATTTGGTTCTTTCGAAAGACTCACGCTTATGATGTTCTCAGGCAACTGAATGTGCTGCACCAGGCCGCCTCATGTTTCAGTCGCTACGATATTTGAAATATCGCGATACATGTATACTCAATGTACTACAATGTACTACTCATAAGGTTGCTGAAAATCCATCGACAGCCCACGACCGTTTTCGCCCTTCTTGGGGCTCATCAGGTAGGTGCAGTCCTCGGGTTTCCGTCAACCTCATGTTCTACTTGAAGCTAATATTTTTAGAATCCCAATGCCAAATCCAACAGTGGAATTCAAACAGTTTTCTCATTTCGCAAATCAGTCGCATGTGACGTTTTACTTGTCGTGTTTATGTGTCTAAACTTGTTGAGTTTTCCCCACCAATAGGGCCCCTGTGTACTTTCCAAGTGGCGTTGGCACGGAGTAGTTTTCTTGAAACAATATGGTTTATGCGTACTTTTGTGCAACAGCTGAGTTGTGGACGGTAGTCATTTCAAACTCCACGAAAGAAATGTGCCATATTCCTGTACCAACACTTGTTCATTCGCTTAGAATTAAACTAACCTCTTACTACCGTCCGTCTCTTCTGTTTGACATTTGGTTCACATAGTGCTGGGGAGGCCGTCTTCCACTAGGTCGAATGTCGCTGAGCAGAGACATAAGAGTTTGTGTAACGAGAAGAGAAAACAACCATGGATCACCGTATCGATGCATTGGAATGACAAACTACATAATCGTCCGCGTTTTTTAAACTTAGCGCCGACACCAAGCGGAACTGAGTTAAGGTTTACTGTTGATCAAACAAACTGGGTCTCAGGCAAAAAAGACTGAACTTTTTATAGGTGAGGAGCTCACGAGTTTTGATCACAGTTTAGCTTCCTTTTTTATTTTGGCACAGTCCGAAAGAAGAATACCGAACTGCCAGGCTGGTATCATTTTCCCAAATGTTCTGCTGCTTACATCGTTGCTTGTAGTACGCGTGATATGTCTACGCACGATTTGGACGCTTGAGAGTCAGGGATTTATGCAAACGGCTAAGCTCTGGTCACGTATGGCATTTGACAACTAGTCACATTCCTTACAAGTTTTCAACTGTCTCGGTGAATTCGGCTAAAGCTGGAATTTGAGGTGAGATGTCATAGGACTGAACGAAAAGATGTTCGGGGCCAGATATCGCAAAGCGATTCTGCCAACTGAGCTACCAAGGGTACTCAATGTAGGTCTGGATCACGAGCCGAACTTCACGGTTGATTTGCCACGCCTCTAACCACTGGTCTGACGGCTGATATCTGTCAGCGCTACGAATGACACCGCAGCTAGTCAGTACAGCTCCCGTTCTATCGGTGGGAGGTCTCCTATTCGAGTCCGTCCCCAGGCCTGTTTGTTCAATCCCACTATGTTTACCTGGACGTTTCAATTCATGTTAGACCCTTGTTTCCGTACGGTCTTGCATCAATAATGTTCTTTTTTTTAGGGAAGAGGCGATCTTATTGAAAAAATACGTGATCATTCTGAATTTAGAAGATCCATGCTCAGACGGTGATTATGTTGTCCCGATGAAGAATTTGAAGTTCACTGGCGAAACCCAAAACTGATCGAGAAATATCAAGATAACTGTTCATTCCGAACAAACGTTTCAAACTGATTTTATAGTGTGGAGCAGTCCGGATCTCGTCTACTCTCATTCTTCCATCGATCAGCATAATTAACCTTTAAAAAAATGTTTTGCCTTAGGTCAGTCAGGCAACAAGCCTTCCACCAAAGCGATGGCTGGCGTCACTCATTGTGAATTCTTCAGTCCGTTTTTTTCAAAGCAATATTATCCACCCATCCACCATCCACTCAATCAATCAATCACCATACTGAGACCTACTCAAGCCAGCACGCGATTTAAACTGTCGGAATGAGCAGACCGACACCAGTGGAGGGAGACAACTAGGCTTGTCTCGTTGGCGCCCTTGACCATGTTAGTGTGCACGGCTCAGCACACCCTCCCCTTACCTATACAATTTTGCCGGAATCCTGCAGAATGGATACGAGAATGGTGGACAGTTGTAACGGATTGGGACAGTGAGAAAAAGTACGTCTCGAATTAGGAATGAATTGCTCCTGACGTCCTTCAGAGTGGGACTTTTCGGTCTACTAACATTATTTCGTTTGGCTGTTGTCACTCGATTGCCAAATGTTTTGGAATGACTTCCAGTATGCAGCGACAAAGGATTTTGGACCAGCTCTCAACAGAAGATACTCAGCCTCACAAGAATATCGATTCAAGGAAGCGCTTGAACAGCAGTCTATGAGCGAGAAAACGGTGTTGTCTGGCAGCAACCAGAACGAACCGCTTTAAGTCATCTTGAAAGACAAACTAGGCCAAATCTTTTGTCACTGAATCATTTCTGCAGGCTTGCATATGATTGCTTGTAAGGCAACCATGTTACCTCTAAAATGATGTTACTTATGACGAAAAGTCCAGAGCTGTAATCTGAGCGGTTACTTGGCCATGTGTTTTGCTCCCGGAAGCTATTCAGCTCCGAATACCTAAAAGTATCCTCGTCGGTCTTGTGCAATCTCCGTTCGTTCGTTTACACCAGTCAAAAACACTAGTTAAAACGCTCCAAACTTCTACAGTTCACAAAATTACTCGAAAAGTCATCCCATCCGCTGGTGTAAGAATGTGCAGACCAAGATAAAATTTTCAGATTCAACGGGCGAAAAGTTTCAGACTCAAAATTTATCTCGAATTTCCGAATTGCTGGCCTAGAATGGGTTCCTTAAAGCTGATGGGTTGTTGGAACCTGAATTAATTGCACCCAAACAGAGAATTGTCTAATTTCACGTCAAAACAAGGAGAGTAAAGAACAACAGTAGACATAACCTCGGAGGCGAATCTGACAATCTAGGGCCAAATGAAAGAACTGAACAATTCCTGATGGCTTTTGGAAAAAAGTACCTCAAAGGACCTGTTTCCAGCAAAAAAAGAACGATGGACTGTGATGGGATCCAAGCTACACATCAAGACAACCTGCCTTTGAGACACTTCACAGAAAAGGTTTTTGTTTCCATTGATGAAAAATGAATCGGTGAGTTCCCAGACACAATCCTTCAAGGCCTGAATCTCTGGCTTCAGAAGGTGACGCTACATCAAAGTGATACTTGTTCATCCGTTTGTTTACAATTTTTGAAACGAACTGAATAACTAACCTTCGCGGACAACCTCTAAATTTTAAATCACCAGACTGATAAAATGATTGAATGTTCACAACTTTGGGCTCCAGATGTAGTCACCCTGATTCAATGCAAAAAAAATCCCGTTGGTGAAGATATGGGGACATTAGTGTAGTGTTTCACACATCCGAAAGAATACGTTTAATTGTGTAGCTTAGATAAAACCTTCAGGCATATATAGTTTGCCCACGCTTGACCAATACAGGATACTTACCAAAAATTCTTCAGGATGGCTGGATTCATTTACAAGAGTTGTCGTGCAGGGTTTCGGCTGGGCAGTACACGGTTGTGCGAGTGGAGGCAAAGGCAGATCACGGTGTACAGAGGATATCTCTGGAATGACCCTTGTTCTGACACATGAGGGACTGTCTTGCCACTGTGGTATGTCACCCTCCGTGGGGGACCGCACATCCAGATTAAACGTATCCTCATTGTCCTCGGTCGAACTGCTCGCAGGATACCAGTTGAAATATTTGACTCCCCTATGAGGCACATCCGGCGCTCGACGCACTGAAGCCTCACGATGGTCTGAAATCCGATGCGGTTCAACTTTCGCTGTTGGTCTTGTGCGATATTTGTGCGGATGGCGAGATTCACGTGAGTGTCTTTGTGATTCAGCAGGCGGTTTTTTGCGATCTGATGATGCATTCATCCAAGTCAAACGTAGCCGTCATCAAATCACACATAACCAAGGGCTTCTCTTCGATTCATGCAAATGGATGCGCAACAGAGCTTTCCGTTATCCTGGGCATTGCACAGATTCTCAAGCCAAAAGATAAACAACTCTGGTGTGAAAGGCGCAAAGATCTTGATTGGCAGGAAGTCGGCGCTATCGCTTGGCTGGTTTGGGTTTGCTCAACTGCAGTTTAGTGTCAGAAAACAGGTGCGGAAGCTCTGAGTAGATTGGCTGCTTGTTTGCATTCATATACATGGAATAGAAGTGGAAACTGGCAGTGTGGGGGGAGTGCGAACTGACAGGTAGGCTGTAGGTGTGCCTTTACGCAGAAGAACGAACACAGACAGGCAAGTGCCATCGTACTGGTCACAGTGATGATGTTGTGGCTTGCGAAAAAACGCCCATATTAATTAGTTGCCCGTGCGAGTCGGACCACAGAAAAAGTATGATACAAAACAACGAGGAAGACGACAAACAAACGAAAAACAAACAAACAAACAAGCGAGCGAGCGAGCAAACACACATACGAACAAACAAATATAGCGGAGTTACTCGAACTAGGTTCGTCATCCCTCTTCCGTTAAGTAGCGAATTTTGTACACACTGATCACGTCAACTTCTTGAGATTCAGCGACGCAGCAAATTCGATCCATTATGAAGCACTTATCAGACAATAAATTCCTGGGTGTTTTTCAGTTGAAACGTGAAAATAAAAACAGAAATGTGGAAGTCCAAAATTTCCCAGTTGAAAATAAGCAAGTACGACTATTTTCAAAACTGTTCGAAGTTGTCAGTAGTATAGGTTGCCTACTGAAAATCAGTCATCAGAGTAAATCAGTGTACGTTTGAAAAATACAGCAAGTGGACACAGTTGGTGGGAAGTAAGACTTTTGTTTACATGGTTTCGTTTGCGACACTAAAAGCGCACCCGTATCCGCCTCGTTTCAGCATTTCTGCCCCTACCTTGGTGAAACTATTCCGGTGAGTCCACACTAAAGGGGAAAAGAACCGGACTCGAGTCTCGCTCTTATTAGAGCTCGTCAGCATATCCTTAGCTGCGTCGGGGTTTGAACTCTCACTAGTCCCCCAGCGTGCTGGACTAAACTGAACGTTTATGTCTGGACAGGTGAAAATGCTCAAGCGATTAGCTTACTCGACGTATGTCAGATATCCGGGGTCAAACACTGACACCGCCAGGGTATCCACCCTTAACAAGTGCCAGTAACAGTGGAACTCGAGTCCACGGTAAGTGGACCAGAACGGGAACAGGACCATTCAGACGAGTGTGGTGTGAATGTGGTCTACACGAACCCTGCAACTAATCAATACGGAAAATACTCAGTGTACATCATTAGCTCAGAACAGAACGAGGGAATCAGTAAGGTCTGCTTCATAGGTTTAGCGCAAGCTGATGCCTTGTGTAACACATACCCTGTCAGAACTAATGGATGAATTTACTCTAACTGTATCTACATTTCTGAGCAGGATTCTGAAAGTTGTTCGGATTAAGCTCCGTGTCTGTCGTACACGTTAGGAAGAATTCATCAGTGGATTAGTTGTTCAGTTAAGGCGAGCAAATACTCGCAAGAATTCCCATCTGTTGTGTTAATAAAACTTTGAAGCTGTCACGAGTAGGGTAGTAAGCAGAATATGAAGTCCGAAACATCAGGTAAATTCCATGCTTCCTGCCTTGGAATGATTTAGCTTGAATGGCTCGATAGAGACGTCCGGTTAAAATGCTAAGTTTTGTTTCCTAATGCAGTATTTAGGTGGCTTCTTACGGGAGCTGATCACCAATTGTCGTTGAGAACCAAGACAAGTAACCTAACGAATCAGGAATGGCCGTCACAAGCTGTTAGAACTTTCAAGTAAGTCAAGAGTGATGGAACGCAAAACTGGACTAGGGGCATCTGGTCTGAAAAATGGGTCAACAAGCGTGAAGACCAATCAAACTAACTTGAGGACTAGAGTCAACCGGACTCTATGAAACTCAGTGTCAGAAGACTGTTCTAACTATGCGTCTGATCTTTTGTCGTACAGTCACATTAATTTAAGCATAGTATTTTCCGATACATCAATGAAATGTGTCTTTCACGTCGTTTGAATCATTGTAACCGAAAGAGCCCTGGTTATCTTTTGGGTGCGACATCCAACATTCGTGAGTAAAACAGCAATTGATAGTGAGTTATGTGATCGGAATAGCCGAAAAAGCTGTTTGCACAAAGGAAACGCGGTACAGATTTTGTAGACATATGGGTCAGTATACAGTATCCGTCGAACGAGAGATCACTCTAAATACTTCGTAAGAGTTGTAGTCCTTCTTCTAGTGGGCGATTTCCTGGGTGGAGATTGTCACGATAATTCTTGTTGTAGGGAGGTACTGTAACAGGGCTTGACCTCGTTTTCGAAAAAGTTTGGTGACAATCATTAGATTTATTGCTGGGCAACGTTTCGCTTTTGACACAAAAGCTTCGTCAGGCCAAGTGACTAGGTTCCGAGGTTGATCGAGATTTAAGGCGGAAGGAGAACCAATCAGCTAAGTCAAGCTAAATCTCTGTTGGGTGTCGGCCGAGGGATTTTAGTGTGTTAGAGTGGTTGAACAAGTGTTGGGTCGGTGGGGAAACCTACATGTGTTTGGGTCCAGCCTAGGGTCTAGTTCTTCTGGTTCGGTTCATTTGATGGTTCCTCTTGAACTTCGTTTGAACCTTCTGTCAGTCTGTGTGGGTGAGCTAGTGCTAAGATAGTTGTGTAAGAGGGATGCTGTGACCTTTGGTCGGTTGGGGTTTCGATCCCCACCCCCCGGTTTTTTCTAATGATTCTACGTGGATTGACATCCACACCGTCGCGTGTCAACTCGGCTTATCTAAGACCGCTTTCCATACGCTCGCTAGCTCCACACCCTCACTTCTATTCACGCTGTGATGCTTAGTAATTTCCACCGCCTGGGCTATCAGCCGCCGTGGTGTGAATCGCAGTTCCCGTCTTAAAACTTCCATATTCCCCAGATCTATTCTATGTCCCGTGTCTAAGGCGTGTACCACCATCGCTGAGTCTTTGACCAGCGTTTGATATTCCTCTTCACTCCTTGGTAGTTTGTTAATCCTTTTATGCTCACCGATTCTGGTGTGCAATTCCCTGGCAGTTTGTCCTACATAAACCTTAGCGCAATCGTTGCAGTTAATTTTATACACACAGTCCCTGGTCCATTCAACCGGCAGGGAATCTTTCAATTGCACGAAAACTGAACGTAGCGTTTTTCCCTTCTGAAAAGCTACTCGAATGTTGGCTAAGTTCAACAATCTTCGAATAACCTCCGATGTTCCTGCTTTATATGGAATGACTGCTGTGCCAATCCATTCCTTACTGGGTCCAGATACTGTAGCCAATATCTTTCTTAGTTGACGTCTAATCAAACTCACTGGGTATCCTATTTCTTGAAATTTGTTGGCAATCGCGATTTGAGCTGCCGTTCGGTCGATCTCTTCTGTGCACAGCGCTCTCACTCGACAAAACATCGATGAGACAATACTGGCGTACACGGACTTTGGGTGTGCTGATGAATAGCTTAAGACGATTCCTGTGTCTGCTGGTTTCTGGTGGAAGTTGTTCACGTCACCTCGTTTGATTGCAACAAACGTGTCGTCAACATAACGCCAAAAAGCTTTGGGTGGACAGGGCTTGACCTGTTTGGCACACCCGAGCTACAAGGAAGCGTCACCATTAACCCGCCCACTAAAAATAAAATAAAAAGTTATAGGACGAATCCACAGATGCACCACTGTAAGACTTCCGTTGAATCAAGTAATCAAAATACCATGTTTATGGGGCAATCGACGTACAATTAAATGTGGGTACCACACCAGGGATTTTCTAGTGACATTGACAGGCAGCTGTGAGGTTCACGTGCATAACCGTGACGGACGGTGAGCATCCTCGCTAGCTTAGTTGATACAGCACGCATCCGGCACGATGAAGGATAGATGCTCTAGTTCACTCTCAGGTTTCTTGATTCATTCACGCCTTGTACCCTTGGACATCGCATTTCAAGAACTCACACTTCCCACGTGATGTGACTCGGCACCGATTTTCGCGTAACTTGCATTCCATTTGACCCGGGCTTCACCTTCAACATATCACCAGTCCTTTTTCTCATTTCATCCACCATATCAGATAGTGTATTCCGGTCCCGACACTTTTTCGAAAGGAGCTATGCACGCAATCGCCGGCATGGACAATATTGGCTTCGTATTACCGAACCCAGCTTGCAGCAACTCCTAATTACTCTCAATGTACTTGTCCAGAGATGTTGGCAAAGAATATTTATCAAGCTTCCAGTCCAGATACTTCGTTCCAAACGATCTGTTGCTGTTTTCGACATCCCTACGGGCACGTACCGATTCTCCAGCATTCAGCAACACCCGGACTTCGCGTGCCACCGGGCGACCGAACCACTGCACTGTGTTCAACAGCAAAACACGTCATCGAATGCTTAATATCGTTTATTATATCGCTATTATAATACGTGCAAAATGCAGCCCAAGAGCAATTGTTGGCCGCATGAAAGAGAGGTGGTTTGTAGCACATTGAACCATCTCACTACGCAGAATGAATTTCGATGCATATCGAAACGAAATCAATTGTAAATTCACCGATCTGTTGACCGGTAAAATTGTTGAGGATAAGAGGGCTGTAAGAGGCTGAGAATTGTTTCCCTAAACGAATCAGCGTGACCAAAGATCTTCATGGACCAGCAGGTCTCACGATCCCGCCAGTAAAACACTCCATTAAATGGCTGAGAGCGTTGCTGTCCAATATTTCAGGCTGTCCCGCGTGCAGATAAAAACAAATAGTTAGTAAATTCACACTGGCCTGGTAATTGAATATATCGTACTCCCATTTTCTTCCCTGAGGTTACTTAACCAGCATTCCTCCTCTGAGGAACTACTAACTCATTTACATTGTGTTTTGTTGTCCTCTCCTGTTCGGTTCACGGGAGACCGAACTGAGTGGATAGTCATGAACGGAAGATTGAGATTGATTCGGTTGAGTCTCCTGTGAAAAAAAAACAAATTCGTGTGCAAATGACAGTATTTGTCGAAATCTGTCCAGCTCGGGTTCAAGTAGGTTTCGCCTACCTAAAAAAAAACAAATTCGTGCGCAAATGACAGCATTTGTCCAAATCTGTCCAGGTCGGGTTCAAGTAGACTTCGCTTACTTGATGCGCCAGCTCAAATTCGTTTTTGGTGATTTCTCAGTTTTGTATTACCCTTTTAGTATCCGTTTCACTCTAGTGCACCGGCTTTTTCAAGTTCTCCCATACGCGTGACATAACGTTTTGAACATCTACGAAATATCAAGTTTGATAAAAATCGTACGAAAATTCACAGAATTAACTGTCAAGCTGTGACTTACAGGCCTCTGCACAAGACATCATACATGACAAATTTGGATCTTTTTGACCTGGTTCCTGCGGGTCATTTCTTCATAACCACACCACTGAGTCACGGAATTACGACAGAGGCACTTTTTGACCTGGTTCCTGCGGGTCGTTTCTTCATAACCACACCACTGAGTCACGGAATTACGACAGAGCGAGGCACTTTACGACATCCTTCGAAGTTCCTTCGATGCTCTTGTATTTTTCAGCGGTTTAGTCCACGCAGCGGTCGTTCGAAACCTGACTACTGGTGCAAATTTCCGCACCCCCAATAACCAGTAAACTTGAAGTTTTCTCCGATCTAGTGAGTGTAGTAAGAGCTGATGGACTGATGTGAGGAACATTAAGTTGTCACAAGGAGTTCAGGCGAATCATCCCATTTCACGCGTATGGTATTTGGGCAAAACTATCGCAGCCTGGATATAAGCCCCTATTAGTCCAAGAACAACTGGAACAAAGTCGGCCAAGCATGACCATTCCGCTCAGACTAAATTACACGTTGTGGAAAAACTTCCCCCAAACGGCATGTCACTATTTTATATTGTCAGAATCTAAACATCAAGGAGAAGAAAACAGTACCGCAAGCTAGCACCATCGTAAGACACACTAAGTTTCCACTGAAACAAGAGTAACTTCCACACTTTTAAACTCAACAGACCAACTTTACCATAATAATCCTTAAAGAAATAGGCCAGAAATTAAATAATTCGCTTATCAAATATGGATTTCGCTCGTATCTCAATTGTCTGAGGGTAGAAACAGTACAAGTTTCAAGGAACATTTTTCAAAAAAAGTTGAACAGAAAATCTAGTAACATTGAAAAATGTGTACCATATCCTGGATTCGAACCTTGTGGAGTGTGACCAAAGGCATTTCGCTTGCCTCGAAAAATACGCCCATTTGCAAAAGAACTTGGTCTTCACAGGAGTTTGAACTGAATCAACTGAAGCGGACCATCATAAACAGAGGATGCGCGTGATTCATTTGAGCCTCCTGTCAATACCAAACTCGTGTGCAAATGACAGTGTAGCGACCCCGTCACCCACATACTTGACTGTTCGACTCAGTCGCTCACTCGATCGCGAGGCTTGTCTTTTTTCTCATACGCACAAGCACGTCGCATTAAGCTGACACATCGGACATCGATTGTCTGCACCGCCTAGTCAGCGCAGCAACAACCACTAATGTGCCGACGCGCCCACATACACGCACTGGGACCTACATAAAGCAAACCAAATCCAGTCAAGACACACAGACTCGCGTGCGCGCAGGGAGCAGGACGTCCACCTCTCCACAAATCCACGGACAACCATGGAATACGTGTAGCAGTCTAACTGCGGAGAAAAACACGTTCCCGCCATACGGACTTCCACCAAGGGACTCTCATATACGATAAGTTCCCTTTTTGACTTGCTCCCATTTTCGCACTGTATTTATTTCTATACGTGTCACAGAAATACTAAAAACTTCTATTAGTGCACAGATACACCTTCTGATTTGTATTATGGTTATCGCCACCTGTGCACTAACAACAGTATCTGTATAAATCTATCCAGTTTGGATTCAAGCAGAACATAATTTGAGGGGAAATCGAGGATTTCGCCTAACCGATGAACCAGCCCCAAGAAGGGCGGATCTGGTCGTGGGCTGTCAAAAGCTTTTCAAAGTTACTCGAAACTACCGATTGTTCATAACTGTGACCAGCACTGAGTTGCAGTACCCTGATGGCGAATAAAATGACTAGCCAACCTGTATCAAAAAATTGTGACACCAATACCTTAAGAGGACCTTGGATATTCCGTATGGTAAACCTGACGGACATATGTCTTTCCTTATAAAGTATGTACCCTTCATTCCGCACAACCTCCAAATCAAATGAAAAAGCGAAATTTTTGAGTGAACACTTTCAGTAAGAAGGTGTTTTCATTCAAAGTCTGTATGCTACGCTCAACATTCGAGGAATCCCAGTTGATACATTTTCGCTCAACATGCCTTTAGTGCAATGCAACCGACTAATTAAATCGCCTACACGAGCCATTCAGTTGCCGAAAATCGCTTAAGGGCTGGTTGTATTGAGGCTATCATAATGCGGTTGATTCATTCTTCTCGTTATGGCAGTGGTTAGTGGATTTTGTCGTGAATGAAGTTACTTTCCACTTTGTCATCAACCATTGAGGTCTTAGAAAAGGTTCATTGATGGCACAGACCGTTTGTACCTTCTTCTATCTGTCAAATCCTTCCGTTGGTTGAACCCGCTATCTTCTGCGTCTACCTCATGTATTCGATGTTCACCCACAATCCCACATAAACGTTTGAGCCTTTACATGTGGACCCGAGTCTGACGAACTTTTCACGCGCGATGTTTGAACGATTGCGTAAGCACTACAATTCTTGGCTGGTGATTTCGTGCGTCACTCAACTGGGCTTCTAAGAATACCTGACGGATTCTACAGTGTTAGTTGGATAAGTTAGACCAAAATGAGATATCGTACACTCTGTGGCTAAACTGTAGTACCACCCGTCTATTCACGCATACCTCTGAAGTAGATGTTGGCGGAACGGTGTGGATTAAGCATGCTACTCAAATTCGACATTGCATACGACCCGATATAATACAAGAAACAGGGACGAATCTACCGTTAGACATCCTCCTCGAAACGTTCGAGATGCAACCGAAAAATGAGCCAACATGATCGAATATTGGCGTCAACTCATTTCCGTTGCAAAGAAGAACTGGAGGACAAAGAATTCCAGTAAAACGGTTACAGATAAATTCCAGGTTGAGGACGCAGACGGAGAAAGCACATGTGCGGAGAGTGACGCATCCCCAAGGTCACAATCGGTACGACACGTCCGGAAAGCAGGTGCGTTTGCGGAGCGCACCAAACACGGCTTAGCAGCATACGACCAGCGGAGTGGGCCTGAGAGTGTTCACGACCTTAACACTGCCATTGGCTGTACAGAACGAACAAGTGAACTACCATATTTGGCCGTTTGGTCACCCTATATATTTACGTAGATGCTCTGTATGTTTTGTCCTGACAATACAGCCATGTCCCGAGTTCTCTGTCTTTTCCTTATCGCCCAGTCTGGCAGGCTTAGTGTAGGCGTAACCAATAGACGGCCACCCACGATACAACAACCTCGAATCCCAGCTAATAGAATTGAAGGATCTCTACTCAGCACGCTGCATATTTCATGAGGAATCAGGTGCGGAGTTCACGTGATTAGTTCATCTACATACTCGAAAAAGTAGATGCTAGATGCGATACAGTTATAAGACCAAAATGTGATATGATCTTGCCGAAAAAGCTCCTGATGATAGTGTCTGGTCTCAGAATTCTAATTAATTTTCCACGGTTTTAATGAGCGGATGTGAAACTTCATGAATGGCACTTTTCCGCTACTGCTTAAGCGCAACGACCAACGGTTTCGAGGTCACAGCGCTTTGTATTCTCGCACACCCGGTATGCTAGTGTGCTTTGCAGGAACTTCGAACTGAAACAGAACATTTTGACGTCATGCTGAAAGGTTTCAATCAGATATCCACTCACGGAAGCGGTTTCAACGTGCAGTGTCCCAATAAACCTTCAATTGTTAACCACCTAGTAATCGAGCCTGCTAAAAGTTGCCGGAAGACATTCACTAAACTTTTCATTCACATTCAACTTAATCAGGACACAAACGATATTATCACGTGAGATAATTAGGGTCCGAGTATCATCTGCTTCTGTTGGACACCAGAGTACTTTCAAGGTCATCCTTCTAGTGCCACACTTACCAACGATTGTCTCCGTGATACCAAATCTGTCTCCGGTGCGCAATCTTTATACGTTATGTGACTCGATAGACACTGGTACAACTGTTATAGTAAGACCGCCGAATACAAACATTCAAATGTGTAATAGTTGTGGGGCCATATGGTGAAGTAACAAAACAATCGATGATGGTCTAAAAGATTACAGGAATCCTCTACGTTGACTGATAAACTGCCGTCCACCTCAAGGTTGGACGGTTGGTTTCGACCAGGTAAAAACTACATGCCCGACCAGAATTCCAAATATTCTGGGAGTAGTGCCCCTGTTGTGCGAGATGGCCCAAGTGGTTAGAGCGTGAATTTACTGACCGGAAGGTCCGTGGTTCGAACCCGATCTCTGGCTCTCGACTTCCCCTGTCTAGGCTTGGGCGACCTGACAGTATCCCAGCCCGCGTGCAACCTTCCGGTGGCAGCTAGGCGCCGAAAGGGTGTTACAGCTGAGCGAGTGACCTTGTTCTTATCATAAGCTTTGTTACGCCTTCAAGGAACAGAACTTTTTTCATACATTGGCTGACCAGAGAAGCCGTCATCTTTGGCTGGCATTAACTGTGTCGAACTTCGAATCATCATCGAACCAGTTTGTGGCAGCCGGATTGCATGATTGAAACGCCCGTACAAAAGTTTGACGGTTTGTAACGTGACCTTTGTGTGCAGGTTCTGATCGGTTAGAAGCTCAACCATCGCTTGGAGCACCAAAACTTGTTCGATCATGAATGGGCTCCGATGCACCAAAACCCCCACAATATCCAACATTCTTGTGAGCACATCTTCGGTTTGGCGCATGAATGGGTCAACTTCACCGCAACTAACCATGCAAAAGGCGTCCCAATTAGGAAACTCACGCAATTATCGGATGTGATAACAAGCAAAAGAAGAATGGAATCCCTAAAGAATTCACTTGGCATTCATTGGTCATCGACTAGTTGAGCATCGCTTATGGTATGAACACACGTTATTGTTCTGTTCCGATTAGTTCTTTTATATCACGGGGTGAATTACTGAGCGTTTGTCGCCAACCTGTACTTTAGAATCACCTATAGACAGCCAAACGTATCGTACTGAATACGTCATCAGTCATCAGCTTCACTTACTTGTCTTCATTCTAAATGTGAGACGCACAGTTTGATGGACAGTCATTCGAGTTGGGAAAAATAAGTAGGTTGACTTCACTCGTATTTCGCATCCCTCATTCACTTTGGCGAACTGCTACATTGGCATTCCAGCGTTGTCATAGGACGTTAACTGACGCCTATGTGACTCGCTTTTTTCCGTTGTACCTCCACCTCCTTTGGACCGCCATCGTCAAACTCTCTCTCTCTCTCTCTCTCTCTGTCAAAAGCAGAACATAATTCGATTGCTATAGAAACCTAAAAAATCTACGTGTGACTGTTTTATTGCGTGACTTGACCTAATAAAGAGAAAAGCCAAATGGTCCTTTGTTCAGAAGTCACTCAAAGCTAGTTAGTTAACCGGGACTAGTGGAGCACCTACTGACCAGAACAATGCCCCCAAAATATTGACTATGGACTATCAATACAATTTTTATCGAACCGGTTTAGGTGGCCGTAAGAGACCAAAAGTTGTGCCCATTTATGGTGATGAGGAAATGGGATTTGAAAACTCACTGAGGAGAAAAAAATACCCACAGCAACACGCGACTCAATCCAGCTGGCGTGCATAGTGAAAAGTTTCGACGCGTCATTGTTTAATATAAGTAATTCTCGAACCATAGGTAATATTTTCGGCTGCTTTACTATGGGGCTGGCTTGGTGATGTGGGATATCCTTTCAGCTAATTAGTTCTTCCGGTTTCGAGAAGAACTATTGGCCTGCTAGAGTGTGCTGACGTTCACAGTGTCATGTGGCCAATCGTGAAACACCCTAATGTGGTTCGCCTTTGTGGAACTGCTCGGTCAACACTGGTAAGTCGTTTATTGAACCCCACATTAGTAGATACCGATGAATCTGCAATCAAAAGAACGAAAATACAGAAACAAATATTGTGTACAGAGTAGAACGGAGAACTGCCAAAGAAACGGCAGACCGGGTCTTCCAGTCCAAAACGTTTAATTTGCTGTGAAGAGCAATTGACCATGAGCCACTTTGACACTTTTCTGACACTTTATCACGGTGATAAGATGTGATCTCTGTTGTTTCGATTATGCACTGATAACATGATATAAAGCGTATAGAAAATGATGACTGACCAACACCTGTAATTACACAGGTTTCATTTGACGTTCTGACACTAATCGATCGATCCATGAAACCCGATAAGCGTATTCCGTTGGACTCATCGGAATTCTTTAGCTGAACAGAGCTTTTCTACCATAATTAGTGATGCATTGAGAAAAGCATAAGCCTTTAAGGACGCCAAAAATAGACTGCCATGTATGATATATAGACGTAACGTACTACTCATAAGGTTGTTGAAAACTCCCCGACTCCCCACGAGACATCCAGCTTGGACTCAGCTGTCTTCCGTGAAAGCCAAATCGGCACTCAAATAAGCGTATCTATCGGAATTCGTACAATATGGTTTCAGTTGGAACCGAAGGTTGACGGAAACTCGGGGAACGAGCCTACCTGATATGACTCAAGGAGGACTGAACCGGTCGTGGGCATCACAGTCTCCAGCAACCCTGTGAGTAGTGTGTCACGTCTACACAGTGTGTTGTAATACCTCGAATACTGTATCACTTGAAACATGAGGCAACCTGATGCGGCACATTCAGTTAGAAAAGAAAAGCGAAATATTCAGCTTGGGTTCAGGTGTGCCTCCTGTGAAAAACAAATTGATAAGGTGATATCTATGCCATCGCGCAGTCAGTCAGAGTCACGAGACCGCCCTCGAAAGGGACGAACGTAAAACATACTACTGAGACAACTTTCCGCTCGGTGTTGCCTGATTTGCGGATCTTGACACTGCACTATACCGATCGGTTATGGGGTTGTGCACCTGTTGACGCCACGAGAGTGTGAAACTGAGGTTCTCTGTGGAGTTTTGTTTACTTTCGAAAAGCTGAGGAGTACATTTGAGGTGTCCCATCTATATTAGGGAAAATCGGCGATATACATCTCAAGGAAATCCAGGGCGTTTGGAACCTGCGACCTCCAGTTAAGCCACGAGCGACCGATCAGCAGTGGGATAGAAAAAACGTTCGAAATCTCCTCGCACTATCAACAATTGATAAGTAACTCAGAGGGGAAATAATTCTCACCAGAAGTTATCTTTCTGCGAAGCCATCGCTGGAGGGGACATGAGCTTGTAACCACGTAACGTGGTTTTCGAGATTGTAGGATGAGTGAGGCTAGATCCTGTCTGAGTACTAGCTGTTGAGCAGCTGCTTGTGGCATAAAGGTTCTGCTTCAAACAACCAGACGGGATGTGGCGGATCCAAAACTCTCTGGAGTTTTGAGAATGTGCACTGTTGATGATTTCCAATAAGAGTGAAACAGATACACAGGAGTTGCCGTTATTTTAGCACAGGTTAGCCCAACTCAGGTGGACGAAATCATGCGCTGCAGCCAGTGAGTTGTTCGTAGTTCCTTCGGTTAACAGGTGTAACCCGCGAATTCCGAATCTTGGTTCAGCATGAGGCTGGTTTGATTTATTCACATGGAAGAACCCGAGAGTTTGGCAATCAAAGGGAAGATGGACCGTGTTTCGCTGGAAAAACTCAACTTGGATAGGCCACTCGGGGGATGCTATTGTTGGCATGGGAGGTACAAGGGACCACAGTGGGCAGGTACACCGTGTTCAAGCGTTCATGCATTTAGATTAAAAAAAACAATGCTAGCGTTACTAGGGGAAATATAGTCAGATGACCTCTACAAAGTGAAATGAAAACTGCGCCATCATTTGCTGATTAGTAACCCTAGGACGATCACGTGGTCACTCTTGGCCGAAATCGATTTTTCCCGTTATGATCTGTTACAGCGTGGTCATGATTCTTGCAGCTACCAAGATACGTGAACAGATCAACAAAATCAGATTTTTTAGTACGAAGTTTTAGATAAGCAATACAGGATTGGTATTCTCGAGGCAAAGTTTGCAATCTGAAGATGTGGAACGGATGACCAAATATGCGATCCCTGATGTTTTTCTTAGAGTACTTTTTTTTTAAAGAAAACTGGTACCTAAACACAAAACGGTTGTTCTCATAGTTCAAGTGAGTCAGTCTCTCGGACGTAGTTCCTATAACCATGGTACCCTGGAACGAGCACATCATGGTAACTTCGATGACGGAGGTGAACACATAGGAAGAGGGAGAATATACCGCCGAATTCCACCAGTTTTGGTCAGAAGTCTTTAGAGAAGCCGGTCCGTCGTGATCATCGGTGCAGAAATTTCCGGAGCAGATCTGCATGCACTCATTCCATAGTTTGCGAGAATTGACCGGGGCGATGCTTTCAGACACTGCACCTCTTTTATGTATGTGCCAATACAGTATAATCATCGGCAAAGAACATCATGTGGACCATTCAGTGAGCGTTTTGATCACACCCTCTTCTGAGTTTCGAAGTGCTCCCCTGAATGATGTGGTTGGTCGTCAAGCTATAACACCTTTTCGGTGCCTGGGTGCCATGCCACCAGAAGGAAGCACGAGGGCTGGGATACTGCCAGGTTTCCCAATTCTAGACAGGGGGAGTCAAGAGGCAGAGGTCGGGTCCGAACCACAGACCTTCCGGCCAGTAAATGCGCGCTCTAACAACTGAGCCATCTCGCCCCCCCTGTGGCTAGATAACTGTTGAATAAGGCTGACAGCATGGCACAGCCTTTCTTTCACATTCATGTCGATATTGAAATCCCCTTAATACTTTGAGGGGTTCCTTATGTAGACAATGATCTGGTTCAATTTGATTTCTTCACTGCTTTTCATTCATCATCCAATTTCTGCAAGGATTCCGTGGGATCTTTTCTTGCTGTTCAAAATTCATTTTGGCCCGAGTAAATTGACAAATCTGCCGAAAGCTAGTATCATCTGCACAATAACGAACAGAATGGCGGTGGCATCTTCGGCACACCAATCGTTTTGCGTCGAATTCTTCGTTTCCTCCAGAAAGCAAATTGTTTTCTTGGTGGAACACATCAATTGTAAACTTACTAAAAACCCTTGGACAGTCCATGATCGGTTTCGTCCTTCTTGACCAACAAAATTGTATGCATTTGGCGAAACACACGCATTTGAAAATTAGTTTGGCGCTCCCGGGAGACTAAGATGAATCACGGATAGACCTCTCTTTTATGGTAGTCTTAAAATCAATGTACTCCGTCAAGGCTGCCCCTTGTTTCAGGTGGTACGGTATTAAAGACATCAAGATAAATTTGCTTCATGGAGCCACACAATGCGCCATGACACCCCTGATAGCCGATTTTTCGGTTTGTCGTGGTGGCATGTTCAGAAATGTCATCAAAATTTTCGAAGATCATTCCTCAATTTCTTTTGTCCCATGACGGTGTAGTTCTTTTAATGTGACGCGCACATTCATCAGCATCCAGCACTGCATATTACCGGCATATATATATATATAATGTATAGTGGTAGGTTCACCTGAATTCTACTTAAGACTCTGCTTATCACCTACCTGATTTATAATTGAGGGTGTGTCTGCACAAACGCTCAGTGTAATGTTCAGGCGGAAATCCCTGGACGAGGCGCAACCCGTCTAAGTAGAAGCTAATCACACTGCCAGTTATTATATCTGCTGATTCGCTAGTCTGTTGTATCTGCTTTCTGACCCGCTCCGGTGCCCAATGCAGGAAAAAAGACCCACAGAAGGGAACACAGCAACTATATTTCGAACAAGCGAGTGCGAGAGCATGAGTGCTTACGAGTGCAAAAGTACGGTGGTCCCAAGCTATTTTCGGAGGGACACTGTCTGAACGCACGCTGAAGCACGCGGTCTGGCTTTGGTACGAGGCTGCGACGCGTCGCATATTGCGGGGGGGTTGTTTGACCTTGATCAACGCTGACTCCCTGCGTTTGATACAAGGCTGTGAAGTGTCGCATATTGAGGAGGCTTTGTCAGTCTGGTCAGCATCTAGCGGAGCTGAGGGTTTCAGTAGATTTCAGGCATTCTGTGGTTGCTTTTAGGAATCTGACCTGCCTGATACCAGTGAGTTGAGTCTTCAAACCGCTAGCCAGGGGGCTACGGATTCGAAACTCCGTGACGATTCCTACTAAAGACAAAACACTTAGAAAGTATCTGAGAAGCTCCAAAAACTGAGCGAGATCGCCGGATCGTTAGGGTTTTCATAGACCCTATATAAGTAGCGGCAATCCAAGGGAGAGTGTATTCCTGTCTCCGCAGTGCGCAAGCAATGAAATCAAGCACAAATTAGCCTCGGTCCTGCTAAATCGTGCTAAATCTTGCTGCACGCTCACAGCCCGCAAATGAGTGACTGTTCCGTCCGCAGCTCTTCAATTCCCCCAAAGTTTACCATTTCATTCGCACTCACTGAAATAAAAATTGACAAACATATAGATAGCAGCTAAAGCTCACCGCAAGGGCTGATTCGTTCGGCGTCACAATCCAATGGCGCGGGTCGGAAATTAGACCGCAGCCGACAGTTATCGATCGCTAGACATCCTGTTGAAACAGGCCATCATACTGACGCCACACAAACAGCTTCCATGTCTTGTTGCGAAACTGGAAGCCTCAGTTATTATCTCTTGGCCAAGCCATAATAATTGAAACGCTGTCAGCCGGCTGTGTGCGCGAAAAAGGTTTTAACTCAGGCCGTTTGGTTGCCATGGCACCTGTCTTGCGGTCAGTTGTGCGCGGACTATCCTCTGTCTTGCGACAATCTGATATGTATTGGACTAAAGAATGAGGGTAGCAGAAGAGGTGGTGGATGACATCTTGACACTCTTGTCTCATCGGAAAAACAACACGTATTGAAGAGACGTATTTTTCAGCACATTCATCAGACTGACCAGAGCCGCCGGTTCTCAAGGCAAGCGAAAGCGAGGGCCAATGAGAAAGCCGATAAACAGCAGTTAGAATCTAATATATTCAACAAATAATGGGCAACAATTGTGTGCTACTGAGGTAGAGGTTTGGAAGCGTGTTTATGACCACAGAGAAGTGAGACAAACAGTGGAATGCCTGTTGCCCCGTTATCGGAGGAAAGAGGACGCTACTCTGCATGTCAGTAACTTCCATGTGTTGGTCAGCTCGTATCAATTATAACGAGAATTATGATTAAACAATTTGCTTCAATGAGTTACGCAATAGCCGCAAACTTAACGAATATGACAACTCCGCTACTCAAACACTAAGAGTACTGCTGGTCATGCAATCGACATAACTTTCCCCGTCTCCATTTCCCCCCCAAGTAAACAACTTCAGCGGTGCTCTCACCAGCAAACGGTATCAGGAGTGGGTAAAATCCACTCATCTACTTTGAACAAAGGAAGTTCCTTTGGTGTGATTCGTGCGTTGGCTTGCATAGATAATTCGGCTATTTGGAGATAACGTCTGCGCACTCGTTCGTTACAAGGATGAGAGGTCGGGGCTGTAGCAGATGTTAATGACAGCGGGAACCCAAAACATTTTGTGCAAGAGGTACTCCTATCCCATCAAGGAGTTAGTTGGTCAAAACATTTATTAGTTATTAATTATTATATTTATTATATCACACTACTATGTTCTGGGCACCCAAACCAACATTTTCGTCTTCCACTTCCATTGACAACCGACAGTGCTACTCTTGGTGGACCTCAGTAGTATCTCGCTTTCATAGTGAGATACACAAGACTCGTGATAGGTGAACTGGCCTGGTTTCATAACACTCCTAATGGACTTCCCTACAGTTTGCCTTTGGACAGTCCACGAAAAAGCCTAATCTCCTAATGGACTACCCTACAGTTTGCCTTTGGACAGTCCACGAAAGCAGAAAGCCTCATCGCTCTTTCCGCTTTACATTTACTTTCCACCAATCGATTGAAACTCTCCATCATCTAGCTCAATGGACTCCCGCTTTGTTTGAGTCACAGGTTGGTCATGACAAATGTAGAATGGTTCATCTGTCATCACCTTGCCAACTGAGTGAATAGAAGCATTGAACTATTTTTCGTCAACTGAGTGGTATCACGAAAACTTGGACCTCCCACAGACCACACACACATCCGTGAACGGCATCCCGTCCCACTGATGTGAGCTTCCGGGACCAGCAACTTTTGTAAAGTACAATCGTATATCATCAACTGTTGCAGTGAGAACAGGAAAATAAAAGCCGCCTTAGAATGCCATGAATATGGCAGGTGTGTTTGTTTGTTCACATACAGGTAGTTGATTGCAGTTGGATACGCACTTTGATAGATTTTGGTAGCTCGCCGCTGGGTGGTTTGGCGATAAATCTTCTTTTTTCAATGGTATGAATGAGTATTTACATACGGAATCATTCTGTGAAGCTCGGCAACCAGAACTATGGACGATGTTGCGATCTCCTGGTTCTTCTTTGTGGTGACCAGAGAAACTGATTGCATACTGAAGAGTATCCGGTATACGATGGGGCTCCTCGAGTTTATTAGTGACTCGTAAACAGCCAACAACAGGTCTGATATTTTTCGAGACTCATCAAGTAGATACAGCCACGGAATTTTCACCAGCCTTGCTCCCCAGTTGAGCCGAAGTTGAGCGTCTTTGTGTAAGCCAGAAAGATGTGAACGAACCCCTCGTGTATGATATTCATTTAATGACTTCGGAAGTGACAAAAATGTTTCAAGCGTGCGCGGAAACCTGCAGATCTGTTTAGAAGGAGAGTGATGAACGGGGGAGGGAGGGCTCGACAAATGCACTCATTTGCATATCAACTGGGTTTTTACGGGAGACTCAACTGAATCCCTCGTTTATGATATTCTACAACTGAATGTGCTGCACAATGGCCGCCTCATGAACCAGTTGGCACGATATTTGAGACATCGCAGTATATTTTCATAAAGGAAACTGCTCACAAGGTTATTGAAAACTCTGACAGCCAACAAACGGCTTCACCCCTCTTGGGGCTCATCAGGTAGGCGCAGTCCCCGAGTTTCCGTCAAATTTATATTCTACTTGAACCTAAACTGGTCCTATCTCGACAAATGCATTCACTTACATGTCAACTGGGAAGAGAGGGGTTCACAATTCAGCTCCGCACTTGGTCCAACGGATGACGTCATAGTCCAGTCAGTTTGTAGAAGTAGAACAACAAACATGTTTTGAAAATGGAACGCCCATGGCTCATTCGGTCGAGGACGTTATGAATCGTGTTATTCCCAACTCGTTGCATACACTAGAACACGCGTTCTCCTTGTAGGCAGGATCGGTCCTGTTTAGATCTGAACTGAACACACTTTGACCAGATCTCTCCAAACCATCATCTAAGGAAACTGGACTGTATCTGCGCATCCTGTTCGATGAACGACGTCTTGTGGCAAGACCAACTTAAGTTGCTCGACATGCTCGAGCAGCAATCAGAATGAAACCGTCCAGATAGAGAACCAGAAGTGCTAGTCAATCCATTAAAAGGTGGAAAATCTTCAGGTCTATAGTCACATATTTTTTTTGACGTGGTGTCCTTGTTAACTGATCTAACGCTCAACCGGAAAAACAATCACGCTTGGGACACGGTTGAATGCAGAGTGAACGAGGTTATGGTTGTAACGGTGATACTACTGATAGGGAGGCGCGCGAGTAGTATGAGTTGTTTGTAGAATTTCGCTTTGCGTCTGTTGAAAAAGGGAGATCGGTTGCCGAATTCGTGAGCCACTTTGTAACATTTGCTTGGATTTGACCGACGAATGAGTGGAGTCAATGAATCTCCAGGAAAGTTCAAGAAGACGCGTTCAAGAGAAGATGGGTGTCCAGTTTTGTAAATAAGATGCAAATGAGTGTTTTGCTTCCCTGTTCAACGGTCTGTAATCGGTCAGTTGGCATTTCTTAGTTAAATAACTTCGCGGCGAAGGCCTTTTTCCCTTCATGGGTAACGCCGGAGAACTGTCACTTCCGTGTGCCTGAACTGCTCACGTCACTTTTGGTGAGGTATTCTGTCACGGGAAAGACGGGCCACCACTCTGACCTGGGGCATATTTATCGGGGGAGTAGACCGAAAGCTGAGTTTGAGAGAACTCATTGGTCAAGGAGCCAGTTTACTGACCGGAAAGCTCATGGTTCTAAACCAACCTCAGCACTTTGGCTGCTCTTGTCCAGGTTTGTGCAAGCGGGATCGCGTTCCCTCTATGCACCTGGCATGAGAGCCAGGCGCAGCAAGGATGTTATAACTTAACAGTTATCAGTATTTTATCGATAGACTTGTTAAGATCCAACTAATGGAGCTCGTCGGGCAAGTTGTGTTCAATGGCCGCAGCGTAGACTGTACGTTTCCGGGTGCAGTGTACATAAAGTGTAGGACAACATTTGTTGTGATGCGGCCCTCCTGAAGATTGTGTTCCATTGGGACAAACAACGGATATTTTTTGGGAACTACACTTTCTGGGGTTAAGTAGCATACGGCTGGGCATTAGCGCATCAATATGAAGCTCCTGTCCAAAGGGGGCCCTTCGAAGAGGTAACTAGCAGAAGACTAGTGAATTGATTTCATATGACTCTACTCTACTCCACCACTCCCCAGTCCCATCGCCATTTCCCACTTGCGAGACAAACTTTCAAGCCTTTGAACCATCTGTTATATGCACGCATTCGCTCACCCATGTCGACAAGATTTTTGTAACGCCTTCTAGACATGATGTTTGTAAAAGTCAAGCTGAAGTGCAGTCGCTTCACATCTGGTGAAAGCTGTCCATATCAACGAAGAAGACACAGTACAAGTCATCTACCAGGAACCTTCTAACCGATGGGGGGCGGCACGCTTCGGGCTGTTATCGGAACCGGTCATGCGACTTCCTTATTTAGGGGAAATTTTTGTGACATTTGTCACGTTAGCCAACTATTCGTAGGATTCAACAGGGTTGCGAAGTGAGTGGTAGGATTCAGTCACGGACTCATGTGCTATCCCTTGCTCAGGAATGCCCCTCACGCGCTCCAGTGCCTTGGTGCCGGTGGAAGATTCACCGACAAGGAACATAACAGCTTTATTGCAAACAAGCGAATGCGTGCAAGTACAACGGTCTCGCGCTGTATTATTAATGGCACTGTTTTGCCTTGATGCAGGATTGTTGGATCGGCGTTTGGTGGAGATTGAGGGTCTAGTATTCTGGGATAATATTCAGGAACCTGGCCTTCCTGACACTAACCTTCCAGAATAGTCTCACATAGATTTGTGACATGTTAGCCAAGATGACCAGTCACAAGAAACACGGTATGCTCTCTATTTATGACGGAGGTGTTTTGCTCTGTAGAGCTCGTCACAGACCTTTCTTGGCCAGTAAGTTTTAGTTCACGTGTCTTGAAAACTTCACCTTGATTTAAACACTTTCGGGCAACAGGGGGTCAACAGGGTGTCACTGGATTAGTCGGGGTGAATACCAGCAGCTGACCGTAACTACTCACAAGTAGTAATGAAGTCTGTGCGTGCATGAACCCACCTATAATCACAGTCCACGGAATTGGTCAATTTTCTTCACCTATCATACGAAACCAACGTCTGTAGAATCCACGTGTACGTCACCTCTAGCTGGCCGTATGAATAAGTGCAACAAAACCGAGCCTTGTCAACTTTACACTCATCACAGAGCAGATATTGCCACACTTTCGTTCACAAAGAATTTCATTTAGCTGACATCCGAGAGCATTCATTTTACGTTGAATTTGAAAGAGCACAGTGCTGACCACTTCCCAGTTTAGTTATTTCGACTGTCCGACGACCGAGCTCGAACTAGCGTCCTTGTGACCGCTCATATGAACACTACTCAGGGTTATGTGTAGGTTGCCTTAACTATCCTAGTGACGAAATGTTTTGGAGAGGGAGAAGAACAAAGCCGCCGTAGTTGTTGACTGCTTCACATAATGAGAAACAAGTTGGGCTATAATTTCTCTGTCATTATGGGGACTCACTATGAAAGATTCCAGTAGGTAAACGCAATAAATCACATGAAACTGTCACGAACACGAAATGGCGTATTTCATTCAGACGCAAACCGGTAAGCACGATAATCATCGATTTTCGAGACACGGTTAGGCCGGTAAGCTCTTCCACAGTCTACTGAAAGAAAGACGAAACTCTTGCTCATTTGGACTAAATCTGTCACCCTTTCACGCTTGCGGTTGACGAGGTCGCACTCGAGGTCCCCAGGAAACTCGGCTTACCATAGGTTGCTTCAGTTTGGGATTAGCTGGGGGAAAAAACGCAGACGCATGAATTGGATAATGAACGGAGATTGGGCCTCATTCTTGTGCTACTCTTTGTGTACTAATCAACACATCTGATACCCAGGCATCATCCACACTGTTCTCCTACCAGGTTGCTCAATAGATAGAGACCTGGCAAACATACTCCCGATTCCCCAAGTTAGGCGTTGGAACAAGTGTGGTAATTTGTTCCTGTAAATTGGCGCTATTCAATTCGCCTGAAACGAATCAGCACTACCTTTCTGTCAGGCTTTTCGGTCAAAGTCTGGTTGGGGATCCTAATTTTTCGGTTGCCTAGGCTTGGATGCCATGGTGATATCTCACGCATTTTATTGATGTATGAAGGTCAAGGTTTTCTTTCAGGACTTGGGGCTTCATCGCGTTGATTCCCCAGTGTTCCATTTTATTTCCACTCCTTCCTAAACCTTCCTTCCCTCATGGTTTTATAGTAGACAAACACCAGTTTGTGCTACTGGTGTATTTCTGTCAACCTCAGCGCACTGACTGTACAGGGTGTTCACCCAAAATGGAATTGAAGTCATCCTCTAATGCTGGTCTACCAGGATTGGACCAACCCTTCAAAATCCGAGCGCGGAGTCAGGGGGTTTTGTTTGGCAGTATTTTTGTCAGCTGGCCTATCAATTCTTCTTGGTGGCCTGCCCACTGATTTCGGTGGAACATGTTCTAAAAAATCACCCACCCATCGCTTCGTGGGATAGGTTTAGTGTGCCCCTAACCATGTAATTACTGTCAAGTTCAGCGAATATATGATGAGAGCCTGTGTCAAATGCCATGACAACAGACCAGTACGTTCGCAGTGGATCCGTTTGTTTGTTTGTGATTGTTCTTGACGTAGAATTTCTGATTTAAATGTAATCTGAGAATGCGGAGATGGACATCTTAGGACAAAACTCACGATCAATCAGGATGTTATTCCCAGTGGGGTGAACGAATGGTCTGAGCAGTCCGTTGTCAGTTCCTTCCTTTTAGGGGCCAATCAGGTATGCGTAATCCCTACGTGAACATCAACCCATATGGATGAAACAAACTTGTCAAGTCAACTCGATGTTGACGGGGAACTCATATGTGTCACTGATTTGTAGTATTCTACCAAGATTGATTTGGTTAGCTCTGTTAGGACAACACAGATCGTTTTATGTTTCAGGTAGGGCAGCTTTCTTTTTATGGCTTACCCTAAATGGACTGGGCGCCGGCCATCTATCATGAAGCATTACGAAACCGTTGTTTCTGGGACAGACTTCTCTCTTCGAATGGAAACAGGTTAGAATAGATTGACAAGGCCCCATTCCAGAAAGGTTTGCTGAACAGAAGAAAACTTTCTTAACGGAACAGCTCGCTCAAAGGAGAACTATTTTTTCTTGATTTTTTTTCATGTGTTTTAGCTAGTGGGATTCACAAAATTTCGTAGATATTAGTCAATTTCTGCTTGACTGTTGGTCTATTCGCCGAGCGTGGCAATTGAATCGCAAACGTTCTGTCAAGCGGGCATCGTCAGTGAGGGGTTAGGGGATTTTTTTTGATCGTTGTGGCTCAATAATGCCTAGGTAGGTAAACCAAGAATAAAACTATCGGTTTGACCAATCTGTATTGACTCAGCAATAGGGATGACGGATCTACAAATTACATCCAACCAATATATTCCGCTGAAAGAGTTTTACTTACAGTGCCGTACTTTTCAGGGGAATTTTCGGTGACCTGAAGGTGTTAGGTTTGGGCTTGATCCCATCAAATATCTCAGTGACACTCTTCAGTTTGCGAATGCGAACAGAATACCGAACGATGCAGCAGATTTATATAGGTTACTTAAAAGTTTGCATTTCTCAAGATTCTTTTCCAAGAAGAACAAGAAGGCTTCTAGTCACAAACAGACAGATTCACGGTTGTAGCGATAAGCTGAGGCCTACTCTAATGCGGCTTAATAGTCATAATTTAGATGCGTGCATTGTGTGCAACAGCAGTGTCTGACAAGATATCGTTTCAAATCACCACATGAAAGTGCCACCAGTTTGCATCAGGGCTAAGTGAGTTCTTTGTATCTTAGAGAATAGAGTACTTATGTGGGAATATCGACAGTACTGTCGTCCGGCTTTCGCCGATATGGTGACTGCCGATGGGACTCAGCAGTGGGAGGCGAGAAACCGTTCCGTTGAATGACCGATAGAAACTCAGTCCCCGCAATATTGAGTGCGTGATAAAGTGGAATGTCTTTGCATCGAACCTATTCAAGCCGAAACTGCCATTTTGCAGGTTAACTCGACCGCTCCACAGCGGTCAGTGGCAAATTTACCGCGTACAGGCCATAATAATCCGTCTTCTTTTGACCGAATAAAAGTTAGTATTTGCTAGAATGCTGAGAATGAAAGAATACGACAAACGGGCGAATCAGGAAATTTAGTATTAGCGAAAGAACAAAATCTGTTCTGCGAGGACCACTTTCCAGAGGCTAAGAAGTTCATTGTAAGGTGGATCGGTTGATTTGTCGCAATTTCCTTCTAAAGTTCTCTTGCTGAAATAATCTCCAAAAACGCAAACTGCCTCTGTGCTTTGAGGTTAGCACTAGATAGGCGATAGGAACTGGGTATCGGAGGTGATGGCGCTCATTGTAAGCGCTTTTAAGAAAGCGAATAAGTGGGTAGAAGAGAGAAAAGAGTTTCTCTGACAGAAAGGGGGAGTAGATGCCTTTTAAAAGTGAGCGGATATATATCTCCTCTATGGTGCCTAGATCATTACCTTCATGAACAGCATGACATCAGTGATAAGAACTGATGCTCCACTACCGTACAATCATGATTCATTTGAAAACCTTATTGTAAAGAGAAGGGTAAAGGTGCACGGGGAACGGACTTAGTGCCAGCTTACTACAATCATTCCTAGGTGCCTATACCTCCAGACATTCACTCAGGCAATCTGGATAGAAACTGACGACGGGGACTCCACTGACATCGGTTGGCAGCCATACCTCGTAGTGTCTCCAACCAGACGCAGTGAGGATCACTCGGTCCCCATCCTGGAAGGCGAGTAGCACCGACAGCACCCAAACGTTTCGTGATCTCCTTCATAATCCTCTGCCAATTTAAGGTTTGGTCACCTCTCTGCTTACGGCACTCTGAGTTGGGCATGAAAAACGGCACTCTCTTCGGCAAACGATGGTTCGGCATACGTAACACATGTTCCAACCAGCTAGCTTCTGGTGCCGGACACATTCTTCAATGGAAGTACCCGTTACACAACCGAAAACACGCTTTCTAACTACCTCGTTACGGATTCGCCGACACCAACTCAGATGAGCTATGGTTCTGAGACAACGAGTGTAGAACACCTGAAGATGTCTCAGTTCCGCTGCCCGAACAGGCCAAGTCTCACACCCATACAACAAAACAGCCCGCACTGTAGCTTGATACGCACGTCCCTCGAGATTCAGGGGTGAAACACTGTGGCGCGATATCTAAGAGGAAACATATGCAATATCACCCCCGTTCCCTTCTAATAAATGAAAATCTGAAGGGTGCTAATTTGTTTTCTACTTAACAACCGAGCAACAGCGACAACTCGAGCACTCCTGTAGGAAATTTGCCCCGCACTAGTTGTCACTTAGCAGCTACCCGAGGACGGTGGATGGGATTATCTGACTGAAGTCCAATTATCACGATTCATTAATTTTCGTTTGCCAGATACAATTGGATAATCCGATATGAAAGCCCTATCCTCAGAGCCCTTGTGAAGCGTATCTGAAGATATCCTATTTCCAGTCTAGTTGGTCGCATGACTGTAAGAAAGGTAACTAAGAGGCCAATTTTTAGGACTTCTTTTAACGTGATTTGTTGAAAGGGTAGCGCCGTTTTGTAGACTTTTTGAAATATCACTGATGGGTTGTGGTTACTCTCAATACGAGGAACTTATTCTGAGTGGAAGTGAATGAAGATGCCACGGAAATCTACAATTTGAAGCTGAAATTCATGACATCATTTTACCGGTGAAACAGGCAGGACAGCGGAGCACGCGTACCTGGTGATGCGTACGCTCAGGTGTACAACTAACAGGTGACTTTTTAGAGCAAGTTTCCTGTCCGATGAGGTGTCTAGTAACTGTCACAATACCCATATGAGGAGTCCTCGTATACATTACTGAGGGCGTAAATTGTGGACGGGAGCAGGAAGTCTTTAAAATTGAGGAAAATGTTGGGATGCTTTCGGCAACCCTGCACCGACCTTCCGTCATTCTCATTTTCTGCTTGTACAACGCACTTGTGACGCAGTGATCCCTATTAGTATCGCATTCTCTTTATCTGATTCGAGAAAATTTAAGGAAAAGCGGTTTTTTCAACCTAAGCGTACAACGTCATTTAGAGGTAACAGGGATCGGGTGACCTCCGGGCCAAATTGTGTAGGTGGGGTGTTTTCAAGAAATGTCGTTGAAACGGAAAATGGAATGGAATGTCTTTTAGAACAACGTTCTGTGTTTTCATGTGGAATCAACGATCACGGGCTGCCCGTCAGCTGAAGTGGTTTGTAGGTTCCAGAAATACACTCACTTGTAAATCAATTTGGTTTTCACGAGAGACTCAACTGAATCGCTCGTTTATGCTATTCTACAACTGAATGTGCTGCACACAGGCCGCCTCATGATTCAGTTGGCACGATATTCGAGATATCGCAGTATATTTTCAGCAACCCTGTGAGTAGTTTCCCTTAGGGTTTGTAGGTTATTCCGTGCCTACGAAGAACTGTGCTTCTGGACTACGTCTATACAACGCAATTAATTCTTTCCTAAGTTTATGAAGAATTCTTTATAAATAAAGACGTCGTTATCATCGGAAATACATAGGTTTAAACATAGGTGTATCGCTGGCGCGGAACCACGAAAGCGTCATTGTGAACAAGGGACACGCAGTACCAGCTCACAATGAGCCCTCAAAATTGCTTATATCTTCATACGCTCATACGTTCAAAATAAGTTGATGAAAAGAACGCCACTAGCCTTATCTTGGAGCCTTGGGACTGGGGGGGGGGCAGAGTATGGGACTCGAGAAGTGCCACCCTTCCGTTGTAAATCAGTAAAAATATGAATTATATGAACCATCAGAAAAATGATCTAGAAGTTACGGAAATATGTCTTTGCCACGACGTATCACCCAGACACAATCTAACGTAGGAATGCTTGATGGAGTTATCTGTGACCTTGACCCCGTTCCGGCTGTTGAATGGAGCGAAATGAATCGGGTTTTAATCATCCAACGCAAACTAATTCTTCAAAGCTAATCAGTAGTTTGTCTCGGAACACTGTCTACATACCTAAAGGTATGGGACGACAGTGAACTGTTTCCACCAACTGCTCTTTCACGTGACTGTTTGTCATTCATCGGAATGCTTGTGAATTAGGATAGGGAGGAAAATAGGAATATGGTGATGAATCAGGTTAGCTTTTCGAATGATCTTGCAAGTTTTTGGTGTCACGTTTTACAAGACTTACTTAGCGAAATAAAATCATTTGCAAACAATTTTTTTTTTGCGGGAGACTTACCTGGAACCCAGCTGAATCTCCCGTTTATAATGTTTTTTTTTTAACTAAACCAGAGAGAGAAATTTTGATGGTAAACTACTCACAAGGTTGCTGAAAACTCTTCCCTTACGAAAATATACTGCGATATCTCGAATATCGTGCCAACTGAATCATGAGGCGGCCTGTGTGCAGCACATTCAGTCGTAGAATATCATAAACGAGAGATTCAGTTGAGTCTCTCGTGAAAGCCAAATTGATTTGCAAATGAGTGTGTCGAAATTTTGATGGTGTTATCGCCATGTATGGCGCCGAATGAAGGCACTGGGTTAGCTGACAGTGAACGGAAGACCAACTAGGCCTTTACAGGTAGGCCGAAATGGGTGCAGAATTATTTTCGTAAAAGCCAGACACTCATCCATCCAGACATCCTTAGTTACGCACGTCAGGTGTCGTTACATCATAAAACCAGGGCTCCTATGAAAGTCCTCTGATAAGCAACAGCTCCTCAGCTCGCTCGACCTTAGGTTTTGCTTGCGATACTCCGTTTATCAAATCTCAACCAAATGGGCCAAGTGGTTTGGTTGCCATGACACTATCAACAGTCATGTCAACTTCATTCTAAAATTACGTCATTGTTTTCGTTCGCATCTCGGTTAGAAAATGCACGCGCACGAATCCGGCACGAGCGCACTGGAGTGTTGTCATGGTAGTTGGTACAGGATTTCAGAATAAACCTGACAGTCTAGCCGACCTTGACAGCCGCAACATGGTCAGCGACATGACGAAAAAGTACGGAAGTTCCTGCTCTGTCTATCCCGTCGGCTGATGGGTGTTCAAACAAAAGGGGCCAACCAAACACGATGACAACGCGAGCTGATATGCCAGCGCGTCCTAGTTGCTGTGACAATGGCTGGAATGCGTGTATTCCAAATCACCCGATTTTGTGGGTGTTACGAGTCGCAGATGTAGAATTAGGCTTTGTATGCCCTCATGATATATTGTTTGCACTGTGAGCATCCTGTAAGCGTCACAAGCGATGTTGCACGCGCTTTCAATATTGAGTTGACAAGTACTTTCAGTTATATGAAGCGGTAAAATTTGGTTCTCTCCTGGGGGTGTGTTGCGGCGCTCAGTATTCGCACAATGGAATGGGATCTTCGAAAGCTATGACGTGTCCCTGATGGAATAAAGCAATCGGGTAATTGAGCTCAGAGTACCAGTCTATATTTTTGGGCCCCATTTAGGCATCGCGAGTTCTTAGCGATGCCGGGAAATTATTCCACCAGACTTCTGCGCCAGAGGTATGATTGCTTCAGTGGACAATGAAATTTGGCGAGCTGCAAAAAATATGAACGTAGATTAGAATGGTTTGAGCAAATACGCGACAAAATGCAACATTTTGGCGCACAAAGTTTCACTCCGGATTCGGGGCACCCACCGAAAGAGGGAATCAAGCTGATCGATCTTTTTCTTTATATAAATGCGTGACAGCACCACAGTTTACCAGCTCCAGATAGATAAGCTGTTCGTCGGCGGCGATCTGAACACTGGAGTTTCGGAGACCCCAAAGATTCGTCTCACTATCTTAGCAATAAGAAAGATGAACAATGATGAACATTGGATATTGTTGTCGGACATCACTGCTTGCACGGATATTTTTCGTGCCAGTAGGTTTAAGTAAAATGAATGTACCATGCTCACAAATGTCTGTGGATGTTTAGCTAAGCGTTCAGCTGTAGCACCCTTTCGGTGCCTAGCTGCCATGCCATCCGAAGGAAGCACGAGGGCTGTCGGATTCGAACCATGTACCTTCTGGTTAGGAAACTCGCGCTCTAACCACTTGGGCCATCTCGACCCAAGTTAAGTTAAAAGTTCTGTTCAGCATGTCCAGCTGGTACAGTCACGTTTGCAGAGGATGCGGAGAACACGGGAAAGACAGCATTGGATGCGATAACCTAAACAATTTATTGATGTTACATCGCCAATTTTTTTCTGGTAAAACGGTGAGTGAAGGGCCATGAAGTGAAGACAATAGCCTTGATGGATGGCCGCTGTTGGCTGCGTGACAAGGCCATATGTGTCAGGGTCACTAACCACTCGTGTTTCTCGTCGCGTGGTTCCTACACGGGGAGACCGCAGCTCTTAACGGGGTTGAGCTGAAGTTGAACGGGATCGATCGATATATGATACAATCATTCATCATTCGCTGCCTAGTTGCCACGCCACCCAATGGAGGCACGAAAGTTGGGATACTGCCACGTTGCCCAAGCCTAGACAGGGGAAGTCGAGAGGCGGAGGTTGGCTTCGAACCACGGACCTTCCAGTCAGTAAATTCGCGCTCTAACGGTGGACCATCTCGCCCGCCTTCTGGAGTACGCGACTTGACTCTGATCACGCCATCGTGCAGGCCCGGTTATCACTTCGCTTCCCGCCAGCATTACGCGTGCCAACGGAGAGCAGTTCCTGTCCGGAGGCCAGTCACCTCTAATAACCGAGCAGCACCCTACACATGACCAGACGAAATCAACGGTCTTTTGGCATTCGAAATGCAACCTCTAGCCTACGGATTGTGACCAGTTGGTCCATCGAGCGAGAGAGTTGGTTTTCTCAAAAAACCAACCAGGGTACCTCAGCATTACTAATCTAGTGTTCCCATCACCTAAAGGACTACAAATCGCCCCTCACCACATACAAGTAATCCATGTGACCACTATGTACAAAGCAGTATATTGTACACATGCAATAGATCCCCAGTGACTATGTTTGGGGTAATCGAAGAGCGAACAGGGAAGAAGACAGGCTAGGAGAGGGACAATCAGATAACACAAGGGAGGGATAGGGCATGGTCGAGCAAATAGGTCGGACACAATGGGCATGATTGCATACCGATGGGCCAACGAAGAAACCCAAGAATTGATCTGCCTCGAAATCACATCCCACGAGTCTTTAACATTTTCATCTTGGGCATCTTCTTCGCCTTTTCTTTTCTTTGTTCCCGTTCCTGCAGTGGAAAATAGAGTGAAAGAGAACTAACCAGAAAAAGCGGCGTGCGGATGATCTGCTCCTGAATAGACGGTTTTTTTTGGAAGATTAAATGCCAAATCTTGTCATCCAATCTTGTGTTTGTACTATTTTGGTGGAGCGCCACTGCAAGCAAAAATACTAATTTAGGTTCACGACGTTTAAGCGTGAATCGCGTTTGTCATACTCAATCAGTAGAGTGCATTCATCGCTTGCAGTTCACCGAAAAGGGTGCTGTAAGGCATTGCAGGAAGATACTAAGGCCGTTGAGACAGCCCGCGACCGACTTCGCACTTCTTGGGGCTCATCAGATGAACCCTAAGTTCTACGGGATATCCAGCTGGAACTCAGTTGAACATCACGTTAAAACCAAATTAGTGTGCACATGAGTGTATTTCGTCATCTCATGTCCCTCAGCAATCAGTTTATTTAGCCGATGTATGGCTTTTGAGACAAGATAATCCACCAAGCAGTTAGAGGCTTGTTCTGCGTTACGCTTGTGTTGATCAATCTGAAAAAGCGAATATGTAAGTGCTGAAATGGAAGACCTTACACAGGTTTCTAGGAGAGGTGTCGAGCTTCATAAAGCACGAACGGTAGAGTCAGACTGCGAAGTCGCTTGAGCACCGATTTGCTTAGTCCAGGATTCGTGAAACAGCAAGATCGTAATATGTCGTTCGAAAGACTGTCTGTTGGGTTGAGTTAATCGGTTTCCCAAACTGCAACCAATCAGGAGGAATCGAACCTAACCATGGTTCTCGATTGTTACTGTTGGGTTTGTGACCTAGAAGTACTGGAGGTTGATCAGGCGACTGTTGATCTGTTCACCCAGCTTGGTAATCAGCCTGTAAACGTTTCGTCTCCACCGCCGGAAAACGCACCCAATCTATTAATAACACTGACCTGGAAGTAGCTCAGTCACTGTGACTCCTTTGGATAACACGGCAACTAAACTATTCGCTACGAAAGCAGGTATGTGATTCAACCAGTCTTATGCCTTTGGAGTTATGCTCGAACGGGGATCGGAAACGATATCTGATAGGGGATCTGCTAAACCCTTAAAGTGAAGCTTTGCTGCAACCTTAACATTCAACAAAAGTGCGTTTTTAAACTGTGGTCATTAAAGCACACGAAATTCGTCAGTCACATGTCTGGATAGGTTTTTGCGCCAAATATTGTGCCTATCCATTTACAGTCATATCGATGTAGGACACCAAAGCAAAAGGGGTTCAGGGCTGGTGACTGTTTCCATTGGTGAACAAGGAAAATGCAACTGGTTGTCGGGAGAACTGGTGTGCAAAGTGGGTATCAGAAATATGTCGAAATATTAGTAGCTTGAGTACGTTACTTGGTTGTTGACCAGGTGGCTGACAAAACAAACACAAACGGGCCCATCAGGACAAAGTGAAAGAGCTACGGTCCAATCAAACAACACGCAGGCGAAAAGTCTAACAATGAATAAGGTAGGACATAACAAATGCCTCTCAAAGACCATACAAAAGCACGCACACCTGGAGAAGGACGCCTCCTGGTGTGGTGACGAAACTTTTGCATTCCAACTACCAAGCTCCGCGAAAAGATCAACTGACACCCGATCAACAGCCAAGCGCACACTGCTACACAGCATGGCCCTAGAATGAAATGTGCACCGTTAAGGAAGCTCATTTGAGCAGAGGACCTATTCACGCAGCGTTCCAGCATGAGTGACCCACTCACGAATCGTGTTTATGTTTTATAGCGAACGTTTTACGTGAAATTCTAGTACGAACCTGGTTCAGACTGGTCAGTTGAGATCTAATTGGGTGCATCCTGCCGGCTGTAATTCACAAATATACCATGAGTGACGTCATAAGGTGGAGAGATCACAGAGCGTGCGGTCGCAGAAGCAACTCACCTCATTTCAGAGTGGTTATCTGCCATGGTACGCCTTATGGATATTCTGCTTGAACAGTATGAAAACCAAATTGTACCACACTCTTCTACTGATTTGAGAGGAACGACGAATTTACATCGAGAAAAAAGATACTACCGGGGTAGAGGAAAACTGCTCACTGGCGTACAACGGAACGAGAACAGTTTTCCGGTGCAATTCACGTGCTTAGAGCCTCTCGGGTGTCACTGCCAATGGATTATACTATGTTGCTAATGATTTAAGGACTGTCACTCGGAACGTCCAGATAGCGGGCTCACTGTCCCCCTAAGGAAAACGGTGCCTATTCGTTTCAAGGAACAGCCATGATATCGGAGAATCGCATCAATTTGTGCAGGTTTGGTGGGGAAGAGGAATGCAGTTCCAGTACCTACGGGGAGCACGCGATCCAGTGCAGCAGCCACCGCAGGAAGACTTTGAGACTGCAACGGAGAGAGAAAGAGACAGAGCTAAACTATTTCCTAAGGAACTCTTTATCTTGGATGTTGGAAAATCCGAAAAACATGGAGTTCGCAGGCGCTATTGAAAAGCTCTGGAACAAAGGTGGCGCCAGTACGCATTTGCAAGGCTGTCCGTCAACAGGACAAAAACTATGTAGATGCAGAGTAGGCGTCTTGTGTACAGGGAAAGAAGTAGATAGGTAACCGGGTGTTAAACGGGGGCTGGAAAAGACCGAGAGTTTGGATTGATGGACAACAAAACGCGTTTCTACGTTGCCGTGAAAGGCGAGTGAACGGGATTTCACGGATCAAACAAACACTGGGAGCGGAGGAATACACAAACACGCCTTCCAGTGATTGACAATCCTGCTAGATTAAATGACTGTCAACAGAGTGGCGCAGTCAATCGGACAGGGATTCAACCAGGAGGAGAGGTTTCCCGAAAGTTATCGCCTGGATTAATGATCAAAGGAATACAACCATGCCTGGGAGACACTACACATGCATAGGATGCGGCTGTGGGTTCTCGGAAGNGGCTTCTCGGAAGAGCATGTTAGCAATACCAGTCCTGATTTCTGCAAAACGGCTGATACTCAGCCTCGGCAGCCACATTCTACCTTTACACGACCGTCTATGTGTTTCCAATGGCCACTCGATCGATTGAAACCCAGGTGGCCTGAACCAATTGCTCACGGTCATGTTCTTGCTGATACGACCTTCTCCGTTGAGCCTATATCTGTTTGACGCCAAGCACAAGAGCACATGATGCGATATGCAGTTTGGCTGGGCTGCAAACTGTCCCCACTGGTGAGGCGTTGTCATGAGGTCAACCAGGTGTTGGCTAAGTCGAAAATAGTCCATTCTGAAGGATGACGTGGTATCTACCAAACCAGTATTCCGCTGGAGGTCGATAGGATCCACTGAAGCCGAAACACCGTGGGTGGCTACGTTTTCTGGAAGGCTTCCGTCCGTAAAGACCGCTGATAAGTTGGACAGTAGTCAAACTGCCCAAGTCAACAAGTCAATACAAATTACAAGAGAACAAGCTGTTCCTATTACAGATTATCATTTAATGTTATATCCCGGTGTCTCTCTGCCATCAAAAGTATAGTAACTCATTGGAGGGCAAGGTAACCGAAAATATGAGGGAATTAATTACCCAAAAACAAATAATGATGTGCTTTAGGTGCAGCGCCAGGATGAGATAAAACAACACCTACAAGCTTGGTGTAAAGAACTTGTTCAAAAACACCAGAGTTAAAAGCGGTATTCACGCACATCACCCTGACAACTGGACAGCGCTTTTGTAACGATTTGGAATGAGCTGCCCGTGAAATAAGGACTTTTCAACGGAAGAAAATGGACTATTTTCAATCATCGCCATTCGGGCAAACGTCGCCTACGTTTGTTCGGGGCAGACGTGCGACAAAATGAGAAAGTCCAACAATGGGTGTTTAGAAAAGGACTACTGATTGGGAGCACGTACGTTAGGGAGTCTCATTCGTCAGCACCAAGGATGACTGGAGATGACCAGTTGCGTGTCACCATAAGGCGCTTCCGAAAAAAGCGTAGTTAGTCACTACCCCGTCCCGATTACTTCTGCTTCATTTCGACCGGACAAGGACTCTCTTTCATATGGTCGTGGATCAAACCCAGACACGTGGGTGTTGAAAGATGGGTCATTTGTTGTGAAATTAGGCGAAAAAGCACGATGTGAGTGGATTGGATACAACCTTGGAAGGTGAGTCTAGCAAGTGCCGTCGAGAGCACATGTTTACATCTGAGTACACTTTAAATGGACACTTCTTAATAGGAGTGTAGGTGATATTATAAATTTGGGGCGGGGAAAAAATAATGAGTGACGTCATCGTAGGTACAAGAATGGGCTGATATAGTACAACGGTTGAATGAGAGATGGTCTGTCAACACTGTCTCGTGTGACACTTAAGCCCCAAGGCACGAACGCCTTTTGGGGATGTCAGTATCCCCGAAAACCGTTTATTTTTCGAGTTATTCCCAAATTCTTTTTCTAAAATTTTGCGCCTTTTCCGCCATGTTGCCCCTCAATCCAAAAGGACCGCGCCCNACGTTGCTCTCGCTGTAATTCGCTCTTGGTTGAGTAAGTAAAAGCCCTTCTCTGAAGGTCTGGTCCACTCTCTGCGCTAGGACTGATGGGCTCGCGTCATAGCTGGGGGTTTGTGTGCTCGTTCTCAGGTCGCTTAGAGCCGTTGATCGTACCCGCTTCCATACATAACAACGTCACGACCATTGAGGTTACCTGAAGTTGTGGGATATCTGTCTTTCACGCAGAAGTTGCAGTGACTGACAAAGAGTAAAAAAACCACGCTTGAGGCAACCTCACCTCAAGAGATCTAGCAATGTGAAAAAGAG
This sequence comes from Opisthorchis viverrini, assembly GCF_000715545.1. NCBI lineage: Eukaryota > Metazoa > Platyhelminthes > Trematoda > Opisthorchiida > Opisthorchiidae > Opisthorchis > Opisthorchis viverrini. Next base: position 1,570,220 of record NW_008751728.1, read on the forward strand.
GTATTTGATCTTGTCTTTCGGGCAATGTCTTATCGGGTGGACAAAATGACTCTTAGATAAAAAAGGCCCTCCTTGAAACAGATCCAATGCACAGAGGCCAACTCAAAGGTTAAAACACTCCGATGTTACCGCTCATCAAAGTAATCCAGATAGCGATGATTTAAACAACACACCTCCAGCCTTCGCGCCTTTTCCGGATCCTCTTCTGCCATTATACGCTCTTTGTTCGCCCGGACGCGTTCTTCTCGGCGTGTTTGGGCAGCTTCCTGGCGAAGACTATGTACCGCTTTGAGACGAGTGTCGTAAGCTCGCTGTCTGTTCCGCTCGGACTTCGCCTTTGCCTAAATGAAAACAAAAAACGAGGCGGTAACATTTGGGTCAAGATACATCGAAGCTGGAATGCTTCAAGAAAGCTGATATTTAATCAAATCGCTTGCAATTTTGTCCTCACAGGCACGGATCCTGATAACAGGACTACCGGATTAATAACCGACCAATGGTAAGAAGACATGGGCGGATGCAGATATTTCAAGCTAATTTAGCTACTCACGAGTAACACGGCAATACAAAACATTACGCATGGGAAAAAACCCGATGTGTTCCAACACACGTACGCACCTCTTTGCCCAGTCGAAGTCTATGGACCTTGTCAATCACGTAGAATATGAATTGAAACAAGGGCGCGGCAGCCTCCATGTCCTCTACAGACACCGAACCTTTCGTCCCGACTGAAAAGTACACAGGGGTGTAGACACCGAAATGAAATGACCATAGGGTGGGCGTGAAGAGATATTATGTTGCATGGCGATCGAGCGAGAAGTTGAAGCAAACATGCATGGCGATCGAGAAGTTGGAAGCAAACATACCACGGAATCCGAATATGAGCACTTTCTGTGTGACGGGAAGTTTCGCGGATGGGGTCTCACTAAAACCAAAAATTCAGACAAATTTTAGAGAAGCTACAAGCTAGGTTCGTGTATTCGGCAAACTGTTCAACGGGACGCCAAAGTTTAATGGGAAAAATGGATAGAAGGAAGCGCGCCAACCTTACTTTGCTAATATTTCATCAGTACGGAATCAAGCAAACGAAGACATTTCGGTCAGAACTGTTTACTTCATACTGAGACGGAGTGTTAGGGTATGTTGCCTTTCAGTTTGTACAGGTGGCTTGGCTTGGGGAAAAAACTGGACGCATCGAGGTCTGAATAGCTTCCAGCAAGACTACTGCTTGAAAAAGCCTGCAGAACCCGCTACATTTGAGGACTAATTTGGCTGATCAATCCAACAGAGTTCCTCGTGCCATAAATGCCGCTCACTCATCTGAATAAGCGAGCCCGTCAACTTCCACTGACAGAATTTTGGCACGTCACCGGGTGATCGTAGAGCTCAGGTATCTGGCGAAACAGACAAGACACAGACTAGCACGAATGCTAAACGATGCTGAGGATGGCAGATGTCCCCACGATCTCCAAGATAGTTTGCACACAGGCGACAGTAAACTGGCAGTTCTACAGTTCTACAATTTAACCACATACTGCTTGAATGAGTTCGTCATTATTAACGGTAATGATAGTATAATTTATTTTGGCCACAGAATGGACTTGACGGACTCCTCAAGCGTCGTCACTCAGTCGGGCCTGGCAAGGTAAAGAAGCGCAGCACACTGAAGGCATTCGTAGAAAGTACCGAGATATCTCTAGCGGCCTCAAAGGAATGCAACTGATGTGGTCATGTGTGAGACCAAAAAGTCCCATGCAGTTCTAAGGAATCAAACAGTATCTCCGAAAATTCGTTCAGTAGGGTGGTGTAAATGAACCGTCAAAGTAGCATTCAACGAAACAATCATTGAGCGACTTCTGTACGGTAACGAGGTGACAATCCCAAGTGATGAAATTACATCTCTAGCCTCGCTGGAATTCGATTCTACAACTGCTCGTCACATTTCCACACTGATGAATTTTGTCCTGTTTCTGGATTATAGGCCGAAGCACTGGAATTTCGCCGATCAATCAATACTGTAGTTCGTGTTGCAGCTAACCGGAAAAAAACAGCCACGGGTTGTGAAGAGACACTAGGAGTTGTGGAGACTACAAATTCCGAATAACGGGAGTTTCTATGACCGATTTTTGCGAATGCCCGCGAGCAACGGAAACCAAACGTGCTAACACAACGACTACCGATGTGGCGGGAGTACATCGCGTGAAAACAACTCACAAGGTTGGCACGGCATAATTACGTAACCTACGACGGACGAGTTGGACTAAGTGGTTAAAACGCGCATTTACTGACCAGAAGGTTCGTGGTTCGAACCCGACCTCTGCCTCTCGAATTCCCCTGTCTAGGCTTGAGTGACCCGACAGTATCCCAGCCCTCGTGCCTCCTTCGTGTGGCACAGCAGCTAGGCACTGAAAGGGTGCTACAGCTGAACGATTTTTTTCTACAACAGACGACTCGTATGGTCCGGGATGGTATTCACCAACCTTGAAACGAATAGCCACCAACAACAGGAAAACACGATAGTCAATGGAATGTGGAAATGAGGGAGAAAACGGTCACGGAGAAAGGGCCACATGAGCCAATAAGTTTCATATCGATGCCATATTAATGGTGACTTCGAATTGTCCAAGAACGACCGTCTCCGTTCACTATAGGGTTCAATAAACTCACCACTCACTCGCTCCTATAGTAGTGAACAGGTTGCGCTTCCTGTAACTGCGTTACGAAGATGAGGCCATGCCAAGAAGGCCAAAGAAGAGTAGTCAGACAAAAAACAGCAATGCCCTACTTAGAACAATTGGACGGCGGGGTGGCCTCGGGTTCGAGCCATACTACGCTCCACGTTAACCGCGAATAAGACGAGGTGTGTCCTTTAGGCGGCCAGGAGTTCCATTTTATGGAAGGAGCGGTGTTCTTAGAGCTGAAATATGAGCTGGGGAAAGTCAGTCGTAAAACACGGATACGTTACACCCTGTATCCTTCGGCTAGGCCACCTAATGAAGTTACCCGTCCGAGAGCACCGGGGGGTGCATAAATTTTGCTGGGGGTCTGGTAAAGTCTGCACTGATTGGTGGTTAAGTGTCAGGCATTACAAGGTCCCGATCCTCTTTAACGTCTGAAAATAAGCGACAACGGCAGGGGAGAGGTAGAAGGAGCCTCAAGTAACACACACTTCACCCATCGGGACACTGATGGACAAATATGATGAGTGGACCTGGTTGCGGGTGGTGCCTGAAAAGAGTAACACATGGAGGAAAGGACTCACTCGGGCGGTGGCTTCGGTCCCGTGTATTGATCTGAGAAAAACAGATAGTCTACGCACTCCTCATTGTCAGTCAAGAACTTGCATATCTGCGAAGAGGTAGAAAATACAGCGGTTAGGAGACAAAAGAGGGTGATGCAAGGGGTATGGAAATTTTTTCCACTGACTTACAGGAGCATTAAGCATTGAAGTTGTGGCCTCAGACAGCTCGCTCAGTACGGTTAGAGATTCGGGCAACCCCGGATGCCGTTGTCCTCGCTTATCGGGACAGAAGAATGCCAGGTCTTGATGATCTTTCATCAGCGCCTGCAGACGACGTTTGCGGCCAACCGCCATTACCCAACCGTCCATTTCCGAGTCCTCCATGATAACCTTGGCAACCTAAATGGATAAACCCGAAGGATAGGGTAAATGCACCACTGTTTCAGTGTGCAACAATTATGCTAGCGTATTTGGTTGAAAACTAGACGACTGCTCCAAAAAGATCATCCGAAGAATCCAGGGAAACTTTCGGTCTTTCAGTAACACGGCCTCCTTTGGCCTTTAGTAGGTGGCGCTGCGCGGGCTGTGAGTGCGCGGAACTGTGAGTTTGACAGCTTGGTAGGGTGACTCCTCAATGGGGAGCTCACCTTCTCATTTCCTCATAGTGGAAGGGAGTTTTTGTTTCGGAGGTTCACGCCTCCAGTCAGAAAGTATGTGCAGCAGCCAACTACAGATGGTACATCATTTTGAATCAAACACATAGAGAATTAACTGGTCGTTAGCCCACAGTCGCACAAACAGTTAACCGCGCACCGTTGCACCAAATCGCCCAATGCAAAAATGTAACAACGATGAGGTAAGAGGCAAACATATGACCGTTCTTGGCTAATAATTCCCACGGTTTCAGCTTAGCAAGGTGTGATCAATGGTGGGAGAGTTGGCTAGGCGAGTAATGGGAATTCCCGTTTTTTTGTTTTATACGTTCATCTACCACCTTTTGAGGATAGAAACAATCTTCGAGTGAATTGGCATGGAAAGCGCCGAAATAGGAGTAGAGTCAACATATAAGTGCACTGTAGCACACAACGCGTGTCATCTTCATTAGCTAAGGCTGGTGAAGCCTTCCCTCACAAAAATTACCGTGAGACTCTTGAACTGAGTGCCTCCGGAACGTACATACACCACTGCACACCAACACACGTTTTGCGCGACAGCCGGAAGCAAACGAGATCAGTGTAAACTGAACCGTGTGAAGCACAACAAACAACACAAACAACGAAGTGTTGTCAACTTTGCTTTCCGATCACAGTCAGAAGTGTGAGCAGGAAGTGAAACACGTTTTTAAACGACCATGAGACCACCGACACACCACTGGTATGCGAAATACAGTGACAGAGCAGTCCAGAACAAGGACGCTGATGGGTACGGGTTCGGTGCACAGAATAATCAACCTTAGAAGGTTAAGTGAAATTTAGGCGAGTATAAACAGACGAAGTCTACCTAAAGGCGAGGTATACCTTATAAGCCTGATACGCCAGATGTTGTTCGGCACACTGTGAAATAGGCAAGTGTGTTCAAATACACAACACCATCGGAAAAGACCTGTCGCTCAACACCACCACAAGAAGTATACATGTAGAATTCGAACACCGTCCGAATACACCGGAGATATTAAGAAAACTGGAGCTGTGAACAACTGGATGCTCAATTTCCGTCGGGAGATTTCAGAGAGATGGGAAAACTTCGACGTATACTCGGACAGAAATATGAGATCCATTTTGCGGGTGCACATCTACTCCACTGTGGCTTCAGATCGTAACTGGAGTGTTTGATTGTCTGACAAGTCTTCGAACTGTGTCAACCGCAATGACAGAACCAGTATTCTTTTCATCCGAATCGGTCTGGCCATGCAACTGGCTCAGCGAGGGATCCGGATGCCCTACAGGAATCGGAATACTCATCCACACGTGACCCCAGAAGAAATCCGCCATTCAGACGACGCCCCACGGCACTGGTACCGATTAGCAGTTAGGTCAATCGATACAGAAAGATAAAAACAGAAACGCACGTGCATGCGAACACACTGACGCGGTCTTCATCTCAGAGGGAAAAATGAAGGTCGGTCAATCATAACACCACGACTCGCAGTTTATTTGCATGGATTCACATGGTTGCACAAACGCTCGATAAAGGTCATCCACGGTAGCTATAACACCACACCCTATAATGATGTGTTCCGATCCATGAAACAACTTAATACGCCCACCTGATGGGGATCATGTAGTTGGACTTTTTGGAATCCGAACACATTCCCCCCTGAACAACTTGTTGAATCCTGGGTCTATGGTTGCACAACTGTCAAACCCTTCACGATGATCGACAACCAATCAGCCAAAAACTTCCTACTAGCTGGCAGCAATCAGATGATTATCTGAACCAATCAACAACTGTTTAAACCAAAAAGCATACCAATAAGTTCTGTCCATCCTCACAGCATCTCCGGTGCTGAGAATCGGCACTTCAACGGTGCATACAAAGGAAACTTCAAGTACAGAAAGAGTGAATTTTCAGCAACTTAATAAGAGAAGCTTCAAATGGGGATATGGGCTACTCATAAATGTGGTGTTTCAGTAAACGAATACGGCGTTTCACAAGATAAATTATATTGGTACCAGGGTCTAATAGCATCCAACAGAACAGGGGACTAGACTGTTGTATGACTGGCGGTAGCCCGAATCGTGAACGTTTACATGACATTAGGATGGTTTTGGAAGGATTGTCGGGGAAGGGATGTCCGATACAAAACTTCTACGCAACCTATTGCATAAACCTTGGGAGCAGCGAAACCAGTCAGGATATCTCGGGCCAAAGCATAACATTAGGATCCAACGAGCAGGACAGTATGACCAGAATCAGGTGTTGACACATGCTAAACTAAGGTTCCACGGGACCGGAAGAGGTGTCAGTGTTAGAGGGTAGAGTTCTATAACCCTAATGCACAGCTTCGACAAGGTTTGTCCAGATAATGTTGTGACACAAGTAACGTCCAGATATTTGGCTGAATAAAAATTCAGAACGACCGGATGAAAAACAGGAAGGGACTAAATTGCACTGGAGGGTGACCGCGACGCGCGCCTGTCATGGGGTTTGAAGTGTGAAATGACGTATTTGGTATATTCGATTAAGGGAAATAGTGAGCATAGTAATTCTGAAGTTCATCTTGAAAGAGGTTTGAAGTTGAAGGAAGAACTCGAAAAAATAAAGAGGTCACCACACCAATAAACCGTAAGGGACCCGGTTCTTTATGTAGCAACAGTAAAGAATCGCACGCTGAAAGACGCCCCGGTTGGTCATATTGGGGAAAGTGAAACCACCTGCTTTCCCCCGATCGCATTTACTTAAAAAGCTGCCAAGCTAATTTGCGTCACTTGTGGCGTCAAAACAACATTTCATTGGGTCTCAAGTATGACAAGTTGCAGTAAGGGATGTGTGATATGATTGTGAGACATAGCCTCTGCGGACAGATGATGTTTTCGATTTTGATCACCGACGCCTCAGAAGCGCTGCTGATGCCATATGGGGCCAACAAATTCCTAACGAGCTAATTAGAAAATGGGTATTTGATTATCAGGCGGGTACCTCAGTCACCGACGACATTCAGTACCATCAGCTGCGATGGACCGGCCATGTGCTACGCATGCCTAAGCATTGTCCACCGAGACGAGCGTTGCTCTGTTTGCCACATTCAGAATGGCGCAAACCATGGAGGGGACAACATATGACTTAGTAGAAAATTATGGAAGTGGAGTTTGGGTATTGGTCGTTTGGTACACCTTCCTAGGCTTGCGCGACCTGGCAGTATCCCAGCCCTCGTGCCTCCTTCACGTGGTATGGAAGGTAGGTACCGAAAAGGTGCTGCAGATGAACAATTATTATTATTTATTATTACACCTTCCAGGATGGGGTCCGCGCGGCCCCTACGACGTTTGGCGAGATAGTGCAAGAAATGACAGCTGACCGGCTTCCGTGCTGTCAGTTTCTTTATAGATTGTTAGGTTGAGCACTTGGAGGTGTAGACACCTCAGAATACTTGCAATAGGCTGCCACCAGATCCCCTCCCTCGCCCACTCTTTTCACTTGAAGGTTTAAATATAAGTAGATAAACTTTGTAGTTGCACGGCAGTGGGGCATCAATGTCAACAATGACGTTTCTGTGGCTGGTGGTGATTATGACTACATGACTGAAGGATAGTAAGAGAGCAAACCTTATACACGGTGGGTACACCCAGAAACGGAGATCAAATGCAATGCGTACTTACAATGGTGTCGTAGGCAGGTTGAAACCAGTTGGCCAGTGTGAATACAAGACACTGTCGCTTGAGTAATCGCAGTTCGACCAACATGGCATCGCAGTAGGCACGACCAGAGCACCAAAGCGAATACAAGTGTTCCGATTCCTTTAAAAGCGTACCAGACCCGGGCTCAGCCTGTCCATCGTCTCCTGAAAAGGGACAGTGAAGTGAAGTGCACCATTGGGACCACGGGAAGGGAACACAATACATCACGAGGGTGCATCTACATTCACTCTCACCACGGAATGCAATTCGGTCATTTCGCATGAAGCTACAGCCAGAAGCTACAATGAGATTGGGGACCGCGGAGTGTATACTGAGTGTATACAGGACACAAGATTCATTGGCATCCGATTCACTTTAGACAAGCGTGTCAGCAAAACATGCTGACGGTTCAGTGAAGCAAACTAAGACCACTACTAAAACATATATAAGATTTCCATAAGTGAAGTCCCCTTCCCAACAGGAAGAAAACGAAGCAGGGCACTTTTTCGCCTTTCCTGGTGCGATGTGTTCCCTTCTGATATCGGAGATCTTTTTTCACTCTCCAAGAACTACACTTGGTTTTAACAACGGTACCGCAGCTGAGTCACTTTTTTTTATGGTATTCTTCAACAGGATGCGGTGCACAGAGACAGTCTTATAGGACGATATTCAGGACATCACAGTGCATTGTCTAGAAGGAGAACACTATGCACGAGTTTGCTGTCAAAAAGCTTTCAGCAACAGCACAGAGGGTTTCTCTCGTACATTGTCAAGCAAGGACTGGGTGTCTTAATCCACCACGTTGAATTATGTTTAGAGAGCGCGTCACCGGGTTTACTGCTTGGACGATGCCCTCAGGTAAAAAACGTTCGCCAGTAAGTCGCCGACCTTTCGAACTGGAGGAGACATGAGATGGTCCCCTGAGGTATAAAATACATGCTCCCTAGCTTGATGGTGCTCACTTGCAGCACCAGGTTGTAGGATGCCCACTTAACACGTTACCCAATGTTTGTGAGAGAACGCTTCGAAAGCATTTACAAGTGTGAGGAGTGTGAACAATTCGATAACCTTTGGAGGACATCTATTCGAAAATGAAACAAATAGCGGGTGACGCAGTACCACAATACATCGGGTACGATAACGCACAGGAAACGCCCTAATACGGTATGCGTTGTTGTTTGCAGATCCTCACCAACGAACATGGCCTAGAGCGAAGAAACCATGAGTGACCCTTTGGGATGTTTCCCATGAAACAACATCAGGCGGGTTGCAGTGAAAGCGGCACACAAACCCATCCCACTCACCAACCATAGCAAACTGGGTTTCCAGTATTGGTTTGTGCGCGGCGAACCAGGCAGTTGCCAACTGTGTGTTCTTGGATCTTCCAATGAGGAAGTTGGAAAAGTAGATGACCAACATGGAGATGAAAAGCATTTCCAGGTAGTAGCTGTCCCAGGAACCTCGAAGATGACGCGGGATCTGGAAGTGGGAGAATGAAAGGGAAGCCGAATGGCATTTGCTCAAACAAACGGTTACTTGTTGATTCAGTGGTCCCTGATCTGTTCGCCAGGGTCCACAGATGGGTCCACAAATGGCAAACGCGTCCAGGCAGACCCAATAGCAGACCGCTTTAGAAGTACGATTTGATAATTCGAAATCATGAAACTGTCCACTGTTATAAAATATAATTCAAATCATCCGAAGACTTCCTACATTATTTTGTGGACACGCATCACCCTAAGGTTTACAAAGTGGCCCTTTTACGAGACATCATTTGCCTGTGCTCCCGAAGAATACTCACAAGACACGATCAATCAGCTCATAATCGATAAAGTGCGAGGAGTAACGCCTATTATTGCAAGAACGGCTGCTATTCACGAAGGACTTTGAGGAAATTTGAAGTTTTGTCACCGAGCCAAAAGACAGCTGAGAGGGTGACGCAGCACCTCTGCTAACTACGTACAGCAACTGAGCTGAAGCGATGGTTCTCAACTTCTTTAGTTAGATACCCTGCTCCTAGCAGTTGGGATACAGTCCTTATCCTTGTTCGACGCCACCTGTCCGAGAACATACGTTTCTCTCTGTTTGTTATGGGTTCATGTTGGTGTTGGAGAACGAGTAAAGTAATCGTTGTGTGCTCAAAGCTAGGCAAAATGGAGACTAACACGGAAGGGTCATTTAACAACCAAATGGCACCAGTAACCATCAAATTCTCTTGGGGCGGTTTCTTCGGTAGGGACCACTGCGGACGTCCACTATCAATTGCGGGTTTCAACAGTGTAAGGATCACACTGAGTACGGTAATGCTGGCATGGACCAAAGAGGCTGAAAGGCCTTTTGGGATGGAGAGTCAGAAGGGACGGCACATTAGCTGCTGGTTTGTTCGCTGAGCTGGGCAATTTGATTGCAAACGTCTCAGCACCAATCAAGGTAACATCATCAGTGCGTTGTTGGAGAGAGTAGCGATGGGTTGGTGGTAGACCATGGGGTCGTGCCGTTTGCGAATGCAGCCCAAAGCGGGTGGCACGAGTCCGATAGCAAAAAAGCACTGTGATGGAGATTTGCAAAATACCGTGGAGAGAGAGAGAAAGAGAGGGAGTAAACAGTGCGTGAAACCGTTCGGGGGTGAACGGATGGAGTTGATCTGTTAGCTCTGTGGATTCAGCTGGTGAGCGCCGTTTGAGCTTGGTCAAATTGGTTGATACTCGGGGTTTGTGTAGCATCGGGTGGGGATGGGCGATGCACGTATCATAGATTACGCGCCCGGGTTTTTTGGGACCAGCTTACCGGTTCACTTTCGCACAGCGTTCACCACGACAACTTCCGGTGTTGTATTTAGGTAGAGCAGCAAAAGCGTGAGTACGGAGGTGATGCGTTATTCTGTCGAAAGAATATTCCAAGATCATATGGAAAATCAGTGCAACATTCCTTAGAACTTGGGGTGTTGTATTTAGGTAGAGCAGCAAAAGCGCGAGTACGGAGGTGATGCATTATTCTGTCGAAAGAATATTCCAAAATCATAGGGAAAATCAGTGCAACATTCCCCAGAACTTGGATGTCTGCTACTGGCATGAAAGCAGGAACTTCGAGATGAAGACAGCACACAGTTAGTCAACGTAAACCAAGTACTTCCAATATGAGATCGGATATAAGCGCAGCTCGTAACAGATGGATGAACTGGAATAATCCATGTCACGATGCAAGTTGAGTGCATGAATCTGGTGCGCTCACTGGGCTCGGGAATTCCTTGGCAAAGTTTCAGGGACCATTAGGGTAATTTTATCAGTGAGTAGCTGCGTCACGAAGTGACATGCAGACACTATTTTACATGACATGGGTATGCAGGATTGCCTGATCGTCTTCTCCTCGTACGGTTTCCGCAGACAACCGGAGAGAGAGAGAGCGCGCGCGGAATAAGGAAAAATGGATTGAGGTTGGATAAGTTACGATACAACAATTCTAGTGGCACCAGAAAAAAACACACATGACAAACACTACCTACCTTTACCACCTTCAGATCAGAATGAGCCTCTTTGGATTGAGCGGTAGGCCGATCCACAGGGTCGGAAGGTGATGGAATGTCTTCAAACTCATCATCATCTTTTATAACGACATCCTCGAATTCATCGGACTGAAAAATGAGGACGACGAGCACTGTAATTACCAGAGAAACGGTGTAGAATGGATGAACCCTTTCATCTGTGTTGTGCGTACAGAATCCAGCCGCTTGGTTGCACACAGTTTTCCGACTGGTGTAACATGGAAGTGTGTGATCTTAAGGTACAAAAAATGTGAGAAATAACTATCGCCAGAACTAGATTCACTGATGTCGACTGTGCTGTTCACAGCTGTAGACAAGAATCTGTTGTTATATTCCCAAAGTTTTGCATACCCACATCAACTGAATAAAAGAAAGACTCAGCACCGAACAAATGAATTAAACCAGAATATGTGGAGATAAAAGCTACCACTAATACGAACAAGACATAAGCGGATCAGGTTTGGTTGAACGCCAGTAGTTCAGCGGAAAAATATTTTAAAAATAATCGTTCAGCTGTTTCGTTGTCTAGCTGCCACGCTACCCGAAGCACGGATGAGGTCTGAGGTACTGCCAGGTTGCCCAAGCATACACAGGAGCAATCGAAACGTCGGGATTGCGTTCGAACCACGGACCTTCCAGTTACTACGCTCGCACGATGATCAGTGCAATCTCGGTCGACGAAACCGAGACCATCTGACCAAGAGAAAGTACCTCTAATCGCTCACTACCATGCCGTCATTAAAACGTCGATTGCAAATAAAGCGACGGTCTATGAAATCTCGTCTGGTGTAGACTCGCGGGACCGCAGTGAATTTGGTCTTCTTGCTAACTGATGAGCAAGCAGGAAATCTGAAAGGCTGACAAACTAATCAAACGGCCGCCAGTTTACAGAGAACTGTTGACTCCGAGCTTCATCGCACTGCAAACGTGTTTGATTCAGCCAGAGCATGTATCGTCAACATTCATCTGATCAACGGAGGACAAGTTCCCCTGGCAAAAAAGGGAGCTGAAGAGTCTGAGACACTGCGGCTCTGTCTTAAGAAGTGAGGGATGCATGTTAAAGATTATCCTGTGCATCATCTACTTGGAAGGGGTGTTGTTTGAAGTAAACCGATCAGTGGGCAGATCCCATAGGTGAGGAGGCCGTTTGTATTAGGAAACCGGAAGAAAGTAACCTATACGCAGAAAACAAACCTACTTCCACTGTTGCATCCGTGTCACTTTTCATCCTGTCCGCTTCTGTCAGGGGTACCGGCTTCCTATTTACAAGCAGCATACCATCGTCCACTTCGCTCGAAACAGACGCGTCCAACGGCTGCCCCGTTACCTCTGAATCTTCCTGAGAGCCCTCTGAATCTTCCTGAGAGCGGGTCCCATCCGTTTCCTGGTCGGGCGGGGACTTTGGAATTGAACTTTTTGGTACAGCGGACGAGATATCCGCGGTGATGTCAGATGTGAACGCTAAGACAATATGGAAAACTGGAAGTCAGTTGGAGTGAGTCATTTGCAGAATGACTTTATGTTCCAGAGCCAGTCAGAGTTAATGCGTAAGCGAAACATAACCATACTGAAATGACGAACAGAGTGCTCAACGAAGTCTCCGATAAGCTTCAATAAAATGACATTAAAAACTATCATCACACTGGTCTAGCTGAAGCTTCCTGATCGACGCTGATTCCTGTTCATGAAGTATCCTCCACAAGAAAAGTCGTTCGAAACCGTGTTAGCTGTACCGGAGCACAGCGGTGTCAATTGGTCATGTGCAAAACAAACCAGCAAGGATATGTTAAAACTGTCCTCCATTAGAAGAGGCCCTTCAAGGGACCGACGAAGTGGTCTTCCCTGGGAGGCGGCCCCTTCTTGAACAGGTTAACTCCCCTCTACTTTGAAGACGACTGTACTTAATGGACACGTTATTGGATGGCGTTGATGATAAACGGAAGCGACGTTATTTTCTGAGAACACGGAAGCAGCAATCAGTTCATGACACCTGTTTTCGACACGATACACTCTGATCGTATAACGGGCGAAACGGACTACTAGTTTGGCGCCATAACATCCATTTGTCTGTTTTAATTATAACTTCAATGGCCATTCACGTTGAAAACCAATGAACCAAAAATATGCCCTGACACCAGCAGCAGTCACCTCACCATCTTGTCAATCAGCCCGCCTCTGGCAAGACGTTGATTGAAGTGATGATTCAATGAATGTCATGACAGTACGTCACAATGAGGTCATTTAATATGACTGCGACAAGTCACAATGCGCTGTTCATCCGTAGCGATGATGCTACTTCTGTCAGTTCTCCCGTGATCATCTCGGCATCATTGCTGAGCTCTAGCTATCTGTAGCTGCAGCGTTACAGATATGGCATAGATTTTTGTTCTGTCCTGACAACCGCACTACGCCAGTCAGTTTACCACCGTTGACAGGTCATATGCATTACCAATGCATCCACCAGCGATCTTCTAACTATTTTCCTAAGGCTTAAGGTGTTGGCTTGTGATTGCTGCTTGTTTAGGGTGAAGTGAGGAATTAGAAATCAAAAGTGAATCTCCGAGCGTGGGACCCTAGATAGTACTTGAGAAGTTCCTATTGTGAACAGTGGAAAGGGTCGGTCGATTCGAGGGGTTCGTTCCAGAAAAACAGCTAAGGCTTGCACTCATTTTTAATACCTGTTTACCTCATCGAAGTAATGATGAACTGATAGGGAACCTGTCATTCGAGGGCTGAGCTGGACAGTCTAACACCGAGTGCGGAAGACAGATAGTCTACCCAGAAATTCTCTCCCAGGTCCAGTGAGTCAATACAGATGCCGAAAATTCAGACATACCAAGGACATTTCCTGAGGAGCATCCGTAATTTGTCAGCACACGAAGATCGAGATGCAAGAGAAGCGTAATAAAAACTCCCCCCTGCAAGGGTTACCAAACCTGGGATCGACCGAAATGGAATTCAAGAACAAATTAGCCTCAAATGAATCTGGTGAGTCAATTGTGTGGGAAATACGTCACAAATGATATTGAGTGACTGGTTCTACGGGAAGTGTACAACTGGAACCAACGGTCGACAGGCGTAAGCGGAAGCTTTGCGGCGGACCACTGTGAATGGATAGTTGAAATTTGATAGAACAAAGGAGCCGGGTTACCCTCGCTCACAAAATAGCCGAGGGACAGCAAGTTATGCTGCAACCGTCAGTATAAAGTTCGCAAGACACGCGAAACTACACTTAGCTGGATGACAGAGAATTCCCATTACCAGAATAGAGTAACCGTGCGCACCCTATTTCAGTACACAAACAGGCTAGATACTATCGATAAAACATGATAAAACTAAAAGATGTAATGAGCATCAATCCAACTGGTACGTTCTAAAATCCTTGTATAAATGTCAAATAGTTGAGATTTTTGCACATTGACAACTCACTATCATCTGGGTCAGTGAATTCGGCGAACTCATCTTCAGTCAATGAGGCCAATCCGTCCACACCAGGAAACTGAAAAAACAGTCCCGTGAGAAGTAACCATATGAAGTGGATTGGTATATCCAACTGGGACTTGACAAACGACTTCAGCATATTACGCGACTTGCTGGCTGCAAACAAGAAGTTTTGCGTTAGTCTACCATCAGTTTGATCTACGGCTGCAAACGGTAGGTACATTTTGGATACTGTGGATTCATGGCCCAAAATGTAAGAGCAGGTTGAATCTCACATCAAGCAAACGGCCGTACACTGACATTGCATGTAAGGTCTAGATAAAGACCACCGAATGCATAATCTCTATCTAATCCCTTGAATGCACTGTGTTGCACATGTTGGTTTTGGCCTGTTCTAGGTTTCACAGCCATTTATTTGCTCTAAACGGTACGCGGTCGGTCTCATATGATTTAGGGGTGATTAAATGAAACTAGTCCACACGATAGATACAACCGGGTAGCGTAGCTTTCACATTTTTGACGCCGCGGTCAATTTTATCACCACAGTGGTACAGCAGACATCAGGGTCTATTAATCCGTGGTATTATGGCAGTGAAATGAACCACAATTACACGAGAAAAAATCATCGTGTTGGTCTAGTAGCGAGTGGCATTATGCGCGTCAATACCGGTCTTGTCATCAGTGGGGCAACAAAGGTTTCTGCCGTACCCAAACAGCCACAGTAACCAAAACCCAAAAGAGCGTCAAGAGTTTAATCAGCAACACAGTCAGAAAGCAGTCGTACAAAAAAACGTCCGCAATCCAAATCTGTTTGTAACATTCCAAGTTGAATTTGAGTTCCGAAAGAAATAGCTTAGTTTTTGCCAACATCTCAATCCGTAATCAGCTCGACACAGTTACATTTTTTACGTTGATCTCACGTTCCATTTAGAAGTTGACAAGAAAACCTGTTGTATAATTCACAAATCGTAGGGCCGAGAGTACATCTGGCTATACCCTACTACTGACTGGCAAGTTAACCTGTCAAAAAAAGTTGCGCAACTGTAGCGCCCTTTCGGTGCCTAGATGCCATGCCACCAAAAGGAAGCATGAAGGCAGGGATACCGCCGGGTTATCCAAGCTCAGAGAGAGAGGAAGTCGAGAGGCAGAGGTCGGGTTCGAACCACAGACCTTCCGGTCAATAAATTCACGCTTTAACCACGGAGTCACATTATGGATGTGATACTCAGCAAGCTGATACTATGATAATCCTCACAAACTGTTGTCATGGGATATCGGTAGTAGTGTGGAGGTACATTGCGTCACAGGGAATACTCCTCACGTTGATAAGAAAAGATTGTGAAGAAGTTTAGGGTATTCCGGCACACAGGCCTTGTTGATTTCTGTTGGGATACTACCCTTTCGTTCTTTAGTAGCTCGGTTATTTCGGCTAACTCACTCTGGATAGAGGCATCGAAACTGATGGAGTACTGCTTTATGGATAAGAAACATGGCCTCTACAAGCAGACGGCATAAGAAAACTGATATTATTTGACCATCTGTGTCTCCAAAGCGTTGAGCGGGTCTGGTGATAAAATCGGGTTAGCAATGTTGAGGTCGTCATCATTATTATCAGCCGTAAGGACCGCGTACTTGTCGTTCAGTGGTTGTAGCTGCCACAATTTCATCCATCGATTTGGGGAGGTAAGGTGAGCAGCCTCGCATTGGAGAACTGGAAATTGATACATTGCTGCATAACTACAGGTCTGTCGGTGGACTTTTAACTGGAGGGATAGGGAAGAGAGCTATGCATTGAAGTCAATAGTTTCGATGCATGAGCGCCATTGAGGGCGCGATTGGGCCATGTTTGACAATGTCTCCAACCAGTGATATTGACAGTCGCCTCTGTGTGGTTCGTTTGGCAACATCGGTGAGAGAATCTAGAGAAAGTGAGGTTCATCGCACCTTGTTTATTGTTTCTGATTACGCCCCAACTGACTAGCTCTGAATCTGCCAAGGACAGTTTCTGTGACGCTCTAGGTGCCCTTCTACAACAGGCTAAAAGTTCAGATATCGTTGTGGTTGCCGGTGATATGAACGCCCAGGTAGGTAGACTAAGCGCTGCTGAAGCCCGATTGGGT
>NW_008751728.1:1588448-1592542 GCF_000715545.1 Opisthorchis viverrini
ACTTGTGGCGTCAAAAAGGCATCTCACTGGATCTTAAGGGTCGTGTGTACCAGGCTACAGTAAGGGCTGTGTTGTTGTATGGAAGCGAGACATGGCCTCTGCTGGCAGATGATGTGAAGCGTCTTCGATTTTTCGACCACCGATGCCTCAAAAGCCTGGCTGGTTTTGGATGGCGCCAGCGCGTTAGTAACGAGATGATTAGAAATCAGGTATTTGGTTGTGCTGCACGTACTTCAATCCGGCAAACACCATCACCTAAGATGGTTCGGTCATGTGCTACGCATGCCGAAACACCGTCTACCGAGACGAGTGTTATTCTCCGTGCCTTCTTCAGGATGGCGCGAAACGCGAGATGGACAGCGCATGGCTTGGAAGAAGGGCGTGAAAGAGATCACGAAGAGTTTGGGTGTTGTTGGGATTGTACGCCTTCCAGGATGGGGTCCCCGTGACCCTGTCTGTGCTTGGCTGGAGACGTCGCAAGAAATGGCGGCTAATCGATTCAGTGGCGTTCGTGCTGTCGGTTTCTTTCCAGATTATCTGATTGAGCAGTTGAAGGGGCAGGCACCTGAGAATGCTTGAGATAGGCCAGCAATAGGTACCCTCCCTCCCTCACTCTTTTTCCCTTATATTAACTCTACGGCCTTTAATACAATCGTATATATATGTATATATGTTACTAGACGAACCTTATGGTCGTACGGCAGTGAAGCACCAGTGCCAACACTGATGTTGCTGTCTTTGATGATGATGATGGTAGCTTGATGGGCGGTTGAGTTATGATATAAAAGCATCCAGTCTGTCTCTTGAGCTTTTCCTCATTGCCCACTAATGGTTGACCGTCAGCCTATGGAAGTTTACTTTGATGACCTTGGCGTTGGTCTAAAGCTAACATCTTGTCCACCATGAGAAAATCCACAATCCGGAGGTCTGCCTTGTCATTGGCTCACCGACTCCTTAAGTATCCAACAACTCCGATCTTTGGGCGAGCGACCACGGAGAACCTATATAGTTTTCCCCTTCCGAAAGAACCGCTGACAGCTATACGAACAAGTTCAATGAGATGGCTTATGTCGTCAAGCTATGGGCTGCTCGCAAGACAGAACACTGAAACCGCGTTGGTTCCGGATTCAGCTTGTCAAACAGGAACGGAAACCATATACTTCGAAATTTTCCAACAATGGTGTATTCTATCGGCAAAATATTGCCCCTTGGGCCATGGGGCAGGGGATGGCTAAATTGACACCCTGAGTTTCCTGCAGTCTGACATGAGTTTTCCTTCCTGACTGAATTCCTTCAAGTGGTGAACTTTGACAAGAACAGCCTGTAGATGGTTGTTGCTCTTCTCGGTCTTCTGCGTAGGCCTGGAGCCTGGTTGGTGGGTTGGCTGATCCACAACCGACCTCCTCTGCACTGGAAGATTTCTCAGTAGCCGGTTATATTCTGGTAGACTTTACTACCTTAGTATGTTTGACAACCCAACGAATAGTGATTCGCTAAAAAATGAATACCCATGCTATGCAAAGGGAGTATCCCGATGCAAAGGAGCTGGATTGGATATCTTACTGGTAGAGAATTTCTCGCAGGACCGAGTTTCCCTACGTGCGTGAGGACCCGGGGGTAAGTGGGTGACTTCGAATTTGAGGCGGGTGTTACTAAACAACGAGCAGGTAGGGACACAGCTGAAATGAAATCACGGTGGGACGTTGCAAACGCTTAGAAACTTGCAGCCACTCCAAACCAAGTAGTACGCATCCATTCATTGCGGAGCGTGGATAAACAAAGTTCGTTGTGATCGACCGATTCCTCTCTGCCACTTGGACTTTATAGACTATGAATACTTGCGGCATCTTCTCAAGAAACTATGGGAAATGCATGTTATCGCAACGATATATCACCGGATCTCACGGAGAATACTAAACTGTATCGCCTGTAGCCAAAACTGGACAAGATTAGAAAGGGCGGAAACTTCAAACTCCCGCCGAGCGCTTCAGTTCGACGGATACATGGATTCACGGATTGATACACAGGATCAAGGCTTTCGCCCAAGTTTCCCGGGTCGCTTTTGTTCTTGTCGGTCAGTGGATGTCGTTTACCTGAAAGGCACAAGTGAAAAAAGAATGTAGCACTGCTCTTTATGTTCTCAGCACCGGGCTGTGTGCTTAACAGCGCGAGGATTCGCATAAATAGATGTCTAACAGTGCTTTAAACTGGGTTCTAGAAGGACCGCCGGAGGAAGGTCATTCCGCGCAGCTAGTGCCCGAAATGAGAAAAAATTTTGTTTGATGAATGTGTGTGCACTGAGCTTGAAAATTTTCTTACTATGCCCCCGCCGGGCAGGCAACTTTTCACAGGCTCAAGCATTAATACAGAAGATCGATGCTTTCGCTCAAATTTCCCGGATTGGCCTTGTTCTCGCTGTTCAGTAACTGCCATTCAGCCGGGAGGCAAGAGTGAAGAAACTTGTAGCACTGTCTTTGAGTTCTCAACACGAGGCAATAATCTTACCATCTTGAGGGCGCAGCCATAAAGGCGTCTAACAGTACTTTGGGCTGGCTACAAGAGGTAGCGTGGACAACCATCGAAGGAAGATTAGTCCGCGCAGCAACCAACCGAAATGATAAAACTATTGCCTGAGAAAGGGTGCGCACTCTGAGCTTGAAAATCTTACCATTTTCCCGCAGTGTGTTTCTGAGGTCAACGGTGAAACACCCGTTGACGAAACCTTCTCAAACCAGGGGTAGGTACGCATTAGTTCTCCTCTGGGTCGAGGATACTCCAAGGGAAATATGCTAAGCACCACGAGACGCGTTTCATAATGAATGCAGTGCGTTCCTACTCTGTTTCGTTTTTCGCCTGTGCAGGTTTGTGAGAGAATTCTCTCGCTGTTTGATCCATTTGCGGAGTTAACATGTCATTTTGTCGAATTTTCCACTCTAAAATAATTTTTGCCTGAAGACCTCTCTCAGCTTGCACTCAGTTCCTTCGGTGCACCTAGTCTCAAGCGTGAGCCAGATTACTACTGGCTGCTCTCCACAGCTATCGATGGACCATAAAAGATATGGACAAATTGGGTGAATCGAATCTAATACTTTGTATAAGATGCCAAACCTGCAAGGCCTGGTAGCATTTGAAATTTGCGGGTTTTCAGGACGACCAGATGAAACAACTATCTAACTATCCAGACCCAGCCTCTTCTACCTGATGGGTGTAATACTTTCCGTAACTAAAAAGGGAGCCATCGGAAAAGGAAACCAAGCACTTATTGCTGAATCAGACCAGTGTGTGGCGTTTTGTACCTTTTATTTTGCTTCCATTATAACAATACGTGTGTCATCAACTGCATGACCGATTTTTGTCTGAATACGAAAAACCACAAAAACGCGCACCTGCACATTTTCACAGAATACAAGCGTAGTCACGTGCTTCGACTGTCCTCTGATTTCGCTCGCGCTTGCAATGGTCATCCGCGAGTCCCATGTGCTAACTCTGGTATCAAAATATTTCAGACCATCTTCGGAATCTATTATAGGTGAAAACTGTTCGGAAGAAGACCTCTGGACCACCATAATTTGATTATTGTTTATTCGATGACCTGGGCCAACGACAGACTATTTTAGAGAGAACAATTTTAGTGAGCCTGTTCCATCTGATCCCTTTATTTTTGTATGTCCAACCTAACGTATTTATTTTTATTTCTTTGTCACACACTCCTGGTAAAGTAACTTATTGGGTAGCCAGACCGTTAAAGGCTTCAAGCAATTGAAGTATAACTTCAGGCCTCTCAGTACACTCAGTTTCTTGACCTGGAGTATGATGCCAAACACTTCTCCGTCTGAAAGGCTATGAGTCTGGGAACAGTAAGGATAAGTCACCCTCGCTTTCGCAGCTACGACGTTGATGCGGGGCTTTCTTGGTGGGCGTTATACGACTACTTTGTCTATCTGATTAACATATCTTCGTGCGCTTGCGACAATACCGTAGCAGTTTGAAGCAATGGATACACTTCTGTTAAGAAAGGGTACTAAATGATAAAAATCCGGCTCTGATCCCAAACACAGTATGTCGGCTGCTCCCCCCGCCCCCCTTTCTTTCCA
>NW_008751728.1:1592995-1597060 GCF_000715545.1 Opisthorchis viverrini
TATAAGATGCCAAACCTGCAAGGCCTGGTAGCATTTGAAATTTGCGGGTTTTCAGGACGACCAGATGAAACAACTATCTAACTATCCAGACCCAGCCTCTTCTACCTGATGGGTGTAATACTTTCCGTAACTAAAAAGGGAGCCATCGGAAAAGGAAACCAAGCACTTATTGCTGAATCAGACCAGTGTGTGGCGTTTTGTACCTTTTATTTTGCTTCCATTATAACAATACGTGTGTCATCAACTGCATGACCGATTTTTGTCTGAATACGAAAAACCACAAAAACGCGCACCTGCACATTTTCACAGAATACAAGCGTAGTCACGTGCTTCGACTGTCCTCTGATTTCGCTCGCGCTTGCAATGGTCATCCGCGAGTCCCATGTGCTAACTCTGGTATCAAAATATTTCAGACCATCTTCGGAATCTATTATACGTGAAAACTGTTCGGAAGAAGACCTCTGGACCACCATAACTGGATTATTGTTTATTCGCTGACGTGGGCCAACAACGAACTGTTTTGGGGAGAACAATTGTTGTTGAGTCTGTTCTATCTGACTTCTTTATTATTGTATACCAAACCTAAGGTTATTATTTTTATTTATTTGCCACACACTCCTGGTAGACTAACTTACTGGGTAGCCAGACCACTACAAGTGCGAAACTTTCGGCCTAATCGGGAATCCAGACGCAGACCTTGCGCGTCTTCTCAAAACTCTCGAGGACACAAACACAAGAAGCACACCGGACCCAACTAAAGTTCGTAGTGAACTTTCTTCCCTAAACGTGCGCCCAGCGCTATTCAACCCGGGTACATTGGCAGTCAAGAAGATCATCCAACCCGCTGCTGCGCCAACGAAGACCATTAGGGCAGCCTCGTTGGACAGGCGCGCGAGGGAGAGCAGGTTGATCATCTGGAGGTCGCTCCCAAGCAAATGAAACTGGCACAGGCACCCCGTGGCAAGCCGTCAGCTTTCACATGCTTTCCCAACGGTCCGACATATATCCGCGTATCGCCCCCTAGAGCCACAAAAGCTGAGCCACAGCAGTCCTTGACGGGAGGGGCGAAACATGTATCTGTTTGGAGCCGGTTCAGCCGACCAAAAAGTTGTGGCCAAGCCGATGGTATTTATACTTGTTTGTGCTCTTGAAAGCACGCTTGTGCGACCGGCCGCGACTCCACTCAACTACCGCAGGAACCTGGACTACCAGAGGTAGCGATGTTCTGGAAGAGGCGAGCCTTGTGTGGACGCACACTTATTTCCGTGACAGACTGCAGAGACACAGTAGTGAACTTCGCACCCAAGTCACAACTCCTGAACTGGGTTGGGTCAGGTGAACGGAGATAAGCGACGACGCCACCGACAAACACCGCAGGAACCTGGACTACCAGAGGTAGCGATGTTCTGGAAGAGGCGAGCCTTGTGTGGACGCACACTTATTTCCGTGACAGACTGCAGAGACACAGTAGTGAACTTCGCACCCAAGTCACAACTCCTGAACCGGGTTGGGTCAGGTGAACGGAGACAAGCGACGACGCCTACCGACAAATCAAACACAGGCGTTGAAATCGATATCGGAGAATACTACAAGGATCCCACGACAACACAGAAACTAGAAACCTAGAAACTGCCGACCTCCGGCTCAACTCACCCAAAATTGGCCTTTTCCATTGTGAACTGAGTTGTCAACCATGACCCCGAAAACCAGAGCCACAAACACGACCAGGGTGAACCAGACGATCCTCCGCACACCTAGATGACCGCGCTGAGTGCGGGTGACTCAGGAGTCCAGGTAAACAAGGAATAAATGTCACCATAATGAGTACTTCTTGGTGCTGCCACTAAGCGGATTGGGTCTCAAAAAGACGTCTTATCAATCAAACTGACCCAAAATGTCCAAGGAAACAAATAGACGCATGTTTGCCCCAACTCCTTGAAGAACAACATAGCCAGTCGTTTGAAAGACGATGTTGAACGAGCTGCAATAGCACTGGTCGACATTTTGGCCAACGGAAAAAACACGTTCCATAAACGTCATAGGTTTGCGCAAACCGGACCCCCACGGGGTGAACAAACTCGCTGAATGAAAATTAGCTCCCGGAAACACCAACAAAGGAAGCAGACATATATGTCCCTTCTGGGCCTTGGAGACAAACCCGCCGTACAGTTATTAATTTTGTTATCCCTGCGGGCAACACACCTCTGATCATTCCACCTCGGGAGACAGCAGGGAAAGCATAAAAATGCTTCTCCAGAAACCGCCCCAGTTATTCAATGAACTTCATGATATTGAACAGCCAGTCTGCCTTAAACAGCCATCCATAATCGCACTCACATAAACCTGACTCACACCAGATGTCTGTGACGCAGAACTCTTGATAGGCGGCTGTCCTATGTTTCGAGCTGACCCAAAATGCGGGAGGGCTTGAAGGATAATTCTATATATGCATTCAGCCATGCCCATTCCGGTTGTATTCTACCATACCAGTCCTGCACCCTTTTGAGCTCCACTGTCGATCCAAATCCCGCTGGGCGGGAAGGATTATTTTCTCCTAGAGGTGGCCAACCGTTGCCCCTTGAGTTCACCGCGGGATAATCAACATCTCTCCAGCTACCGCTTCACATATCTTTTGCTCGCGGGTGATCTTACCGCCTCAAAGGCCTCCTTGATAGAGCTGCAATGCGTCCGCCCCAGTGGACGTTTTACAGCGGCCTTGGACAAAGTCATTTAACAGAGCACTTGGACTCAAGGTGTCATCGTACCCAACAGATGCTGCTGAGGCCAATTATACCATCACTCCTGAATTTGGTCATCACCAACGAAAGACAATTCGTCGATCGGGTTTTAATTAATACTGCATGGGACATGGTGACCAACGTGTGTTGATCTTTGGTTTCAACTGCTAGTAAGCCAGAAATACCGAACGTTAAAGGTGGATTCAAAAACTATGTGTGCATACCTCTCAGAAATGTGCGTCTTTCTTGATCAAATTAAACTGGAGGAAACTATTCTTGTGTGGCGAACATGCTCGTATTTATGGACAGATGCACGCAAGCGAAGGAGGATGAATTCATAACGGGTGGCGTAAATTTTGACTTCTCGAAGTGATTGTTAGATCGGCGAATGAAGAAACGCAGCTCATTGTCATTTGAAGGACACTCGCCGAGCGTCTTTGTCGGGCATTGTAAGAATGAACCAGAAGACATCACAAGATTAGGCGCCAAAGAGGACATCGGTATCCGGCTCTCTTCAAACATCTCTTAGTCACTGCATCATGAAAAATCGGCTCAAAAGACACGTTATTTTACAGATGCTTCGGCGCTCCTTCTCCCGTGTTACTCGCCTGGAGTTCCAGATATTCCATGAAGCCCATATGAGACCGCATTTTGAATACGCCAACAAAGTTTTCTACTCAGGCCGAAAGGAAGGCGAAACCCTCATCAAGCACGTCCAACGAGCAGCTACAAAACTTGATGCTGGCTTAAATCTGTTGAGGATAAAACGCCGTGCTTAATCTCCTTCGACTGCCAGCGGCTAGAGGCACAACGTATTTTTCTGCAAAGCCCCTGCTTGCGAAATAAAAACTAACGTCAAAATGTTGCACTTCTTTGCATATATGCGTAGACTGAAAACCCCCCTCATCTGCCCTCATTTTTTAGCGATTTGTTTTAATCGATCTCTTCTGAAAATTATTGGTGCACATTTGGCATTGAACCTCGTCTGCTATGGCTTCGGAAGTGGCTTTCTTTGAGAAATTTGTGGGTGTATCTTTTTCATCCTTCACGGCATTTGAAAAGACCTTAAATGAATACATGAAAGATAACTTTGTGATATTTGTGCGTTCATCCAGTAATCGAGGCACCAACACTATTTTGCGTTACGAATGGGAGCATTACAAATGCAGCAGGCGCCCCCCAAAACCAACGGAAAGCCGTGGAATCCGAAGGAGCTAGTAAGCCGAGCGTATTTTCTAATAAGAAAAGTACGCGAGGCACCAGCTGTCCAGTGCGGTTTTGTCTACGGAGGCAAAGGAACCAACTGGCAGTGACCTCTTATTTTCTG
>NW_008751728.1:1598744-1599030 GCF_000715545.1 Opisthorchis viverrini
GTAAACGTCAAATCGACCAATATATTCCAAAATCTCAAGACGTCCATTTTGAGCCTTTTCTCCGTTACCGATGGATGGATTAGTTAGGCATCGTGTACCCCTAGCCGCATGTTAGTGGTGTGCGTCGGTTAAGATCGTTCAGCTGTCTGGTGTTATCGACGTAGGCCCTATGTGGTTAGTTAGTTAGGTATCGTTAACCCCTAGCCGCATGTTAGTGGTGTGCGTCGGTTAAGATCGATGAACCCGGAGGACTTTCTAGCATAATTCGGAACCTGTATGAAAAACT
>NW_008751728.1:1599192-1607333 GCF_000715545.1 Opisthorchis viverrini
AAAATACCTGAAAGTTACGTTCATTGTATGTGAGTCAACCTTTTCCACAATTCGCAATTTGTTTCCTCCGTTAAGGTATTCAAAGTCGGCGGTGTTTATTCACCTGGGGATTTAGTTCACTTAAACAAATCGCCATAGTAAAGGATTTTCAATAATACAGGAGCATGTACATTATACATAGACATTCTACACTATCAAGTGGCAAGTCTGAAAATGCGGTAGATTTCGAGAAATCAATCTCATTGTGCGAATAGCCAGCGGCCCTTCGACTAGTGTCAGAATCTCCAAAGAAACCGAACGATTACTTATTCTCTGCTTGACTAGGATTTGGCCAACAGTTATTCCACCGTCGACCTAATTAACACATGGCGGGGCTCAAAGCACGCACCTTTTCTCAGGCAACAGTTTTCTCGTCTCGGCTGGTCGCTGCGTGGAATAGCCTTCCTCCGTTGGTTGTCCACGCAACATCTTGTACTTGGCCCAAAGTACTTTTAGGTGCCTTTATGGTTAACCCCTCTCACTAGTAAGATTATTGCTTCGCGCTGAGAACCCAAAAACAGTGCCACAGATTCCTTCGCCTTTGCCTTTCGGCTGAACGGCAGCCACTGAACAGCGAGAACAAGGCCAACCCGGAAGTTTGAGCGAAAGCATCGGTCCCCGTATCAATACATGAATCTATGAAGGCAGGCCACCTTTCTAACAGCTGCTCGTTGGACATGCTGAATGTGCTTGACGTCCTTCTTGCCTCCTGAATAGACGAAGTGTTTGACGCGTTTAATTTGTTTTTTTGAGGTAGGCCCCATGGGGCGTCTGAAAATGCATCCGAGTGATGTGCAAGAAGGTGCATCAAGTTATCCGCTGGACGGCGATTAACTTTTGGGTAGATTTTACCTTGTGCGCCAAGAAAGACTTGTTTGCGCATATCCAGAGAGCTGAGTTATTTTTGGTGTCTACTCTTGGTATGTGTTTTGGTTCATTCTCACAATGCATGAGCGAGAGTTTTGCTGAGTTTCCTCAAGTTGCATGTGAACGCATGTTTCATCGTTCAGAGGAGGGTGCCGCTCCAACGACTACTGCTTCGTAGCGTCTACATTCATTAGGAGGGCGCTGGCGTTAGAAATCCAGGATTTCAAGCCGCAAAAAAAACTCCAACGACTACTGCTTCGTAGCGTCTACATTCATTAGGAGGGCGCTGGCGTTAGAAATCCAGGATTTCAAGTCGCCCGCAAAAAAGTTGACGTGAACTTGAACGGACTTCCGGAAGATCGTTAACGTAGATGAGAACCAGATGCAATCCCAAAACGGTTCCTTGTGGGACTCCAACTAAGAGAGCCGAAGAAGTGTACGCCAAGCCTACTTTGCTCGGAGTGTTTCGTCCGATAACAAAGCCCTAATCCTGTGTAGAACTTTCACTTGAATACCGTACGACTCAAGCTTGTGAAACAACGGGGCCCGTAGTAGTCAGTCAAACTGATGTATGTTTAAAGCGCTTGTTGCACTGTTTTAGATCTCATGTGTCTGCAAAATTTTTCTGTTCGATGCTTTAACTGGAGCACCTTGTCCAAAAATGGGGCCATTGATTAAAGAGATGGCAAAAGAAGCAGGGCTTTGGAAAATCTCGTGATAGGCAACCCGTGTCGAGAAAGGCGGTCAGGATGAAGGCCTTTCCGTTTAAGTTTCTCATAGTGACCCACTTGCCCTAAAAGTCTCGGGATATATATTTCCCCTAAATGCCGAGGTATTCTGATATGGATAGTACCCTTATTTTCTCCGAGAGCTGGCGCCATCTGATCCAAACCAAGCATTGGGCCCCAAGACTTGAGTAGGTTTTGGGCCAACCGATACCATCGAAACTGTTGTACTCGGCAGTACAGCTTAGGAATTTGCTTCAAATACAACGAATAGCGTCATAAACGGTGCACTTTTATGTGTTGAAACAGTGTCCTTTCACTCAAGTTCTAGGTGTTCGCTAAAAAACCGGAGCAGCACTAGAACCTTCCCAATTTGAAGTAGGACGAGTTAAGCATCGCCTCCAGTGACGAATTTGTGTTGAGGAGATGAAACTTGCTGTCTTGCCGCTCACAAACGTTTCCTGCAACTTCACTGGGGTTTTTAGCACGAGCAACCTACGTAGATATTATAAACCCTTCTAGGAGGATCTCTGGTTCGTAATTCAGAAAAGGTGAGAATTCTCAAGGTCAGTGGCGGTTAGATCAGTTGTGTCTCAGGGATCGGTTACAGTCGCGCTTCTGTCTCTGGCATATGCTAACGGTTTTCCTAATTGCCATCTGTTTGCTGCTTGGCTATCATAGACCCTCCATAGACCAGGGACGCTCAAGGAGACAGATTCAGGCACTGCAAAACACTGGCCAAATGACTTGGGCATGTCAATCATTGGCACAACATGCCTCACATTTTGGTGCTGAGTGTAGGAGTGGATCATAATTTATGGAAAACAATCTTCCAGTGCCAATTCTAGCACCGGGCGGCAAAGCTAAAATAAGCTGCGAGGGAATCTCCCGAAAATCTAAACAAGCTCAAGAGCCCGTTTCTAGCCTCCGTGTGACATCCTAATTTGGGAAGTCTAGAATATGCCACTGAAGTTTAAACGAACGTAAAAGTTTTGAACGGCCGGTTGGAAGAGCTTCCTCAAGTTCAACACTAGGCCATCTGTTCAACAAAACTTTGTCGCTTTGGAAACTCTACGGCTACCTTCCCGTTGTTATGATGTGAACAAACGGAAAACGAATATCAAACGCCAGGTGTACGCTGTTTACAAACAAAGATATATAGAGAGAACCGAGGAGCCCTCGTCTGAAAGCACTTTCTTCTACGTCAAATCGGCCAATGAAATGAACTTACTGCAAGTTACTCAAAAGAAGGGACACAAATTCAATAACAGGTGGTGGCACTGGCTGGGAATTAAACTTGCTCTGGTTAAGATATTTATAAGCAGTGTGGGACATTAAGACGCCTATATGTGATTTGTATCATATACATACATTTAAGCAAGATGGTTCAAAATTCTAAAAAGCCGCTATTTTCGATGAGGGAATGGATGTTAATCGAGGTTGGCTACTTTTATGGCTCCAAAAGGCGTCCCGATACCTCGGGCGTCAGCACTTTTGCTAAGTGTCCGTAACCAAATCTTTGGCCCTGGGAATACCGTTGACAACTTAGATGTGCTTTCTGCTAGAGAGCCAGTAGATGTACGGCATCTTGATGCTAGATACATTTTATCTCTTCACAAACAGGATGCGCACGTGGCCTCAGTTGCGTGGTGCCCCGAAAAGTTTCATTCTTTATGAAGCCAATAGTGTTTTGGTAGCTTTTATGTTTCATTCGGTGTTTAGATGCTTACCAATTGCTTGTTCCCCTCAGTATTGGTAGGTATCTGTCATTAGGTAGCAGATCTCAAAAGAGTCCGCTTCATAACCAGCCCAATTCATACATTTGGCCCGCTTGAATACCTGCGTTGCGGTGATTGATTAAGATGAGATCTCTGAAGAGTGCCATGGAATATGGACCACACCAGTGAAGTTCGCAAAATCTTATGCGTCCATTTCGATTGCGTTGTGGCGTCGACAACAGATGTCTACCAAAGCATTTATCTGACAGATGTTTTGGAACGATTCTGAAAGTATCTGATAAGTTCGTGTCAAGGTAGAGCTTTAGAAAAATGAAATTCATAAGCCAATATTGTTCAACCGTTCCCACTTTTTGAGCCAGCGGCCAAGCACTCCAAGGGCCATTGAAATCACCAAAGCCAGTCACTTTTCGTGTTCCCTTGACCACTCTTCCATAATTTTGCCGAGATTTAGCGTTCAAAACTTATTCAGCATGCAAGCCGATGGCGGCTTACGAGAAAGAGAACGGATACCGTCGATGCTTACCAACGTGCCAAGTTCTGCTGCCGTGAAATGTCCAGGAGTTTTCCTGCCGAAAGTGAGATCGTTGGTTTGGTTTGCAACCAGTTACTGTGGCTCACTACTCCTAGGTTTTTCCTGCCTTCGCTGTTTCTCTCACACCGAAGCGTCAAGAATAGGGGTAGCCTTGTACAAACTTCAATGAAAGCCGAAGAAGAATATTAGAGCTAAATTTCCTGCAAGACGAGATAAAGCTCATTAAGGCGAGACGAACAGTATTGCGCAAAAATACACTATTCTGGCTATCCAAGAGTCTGATGTGTCAAGTATGATGATCGTGCCAATAAAACAAAAAAGCAATGTGCCTCCGAGGTTCGAGGTTCACGATAAAATCCCTGGATTAAAATCGAAAGAAATCCTGTGAGCCAAAACCCAACAAGCGAAGATTCACCTCGCCAGTAATTACTAATGAAAGTCGTAGGCGCTACGTGCTACATAGGGCAAGGCTTTTTTGTCTTTGGCCGATGAAGCAGCCGTCCAACAGGCCTGATATTTGGTTACTTTTAGCGGCTTGTCCTTGTAATTTTACAGTCCACGGAACGGGCTGCGAATTTTCCGATAATAATAATGTTTATTCCCAACTTGTGTGTAGCATACCGTCAGGCATGACCGCACGTTAACAGTCAGGACAAAGCATGACTGTGAGAACTTGCGGATACTGGACGGTGCGCAAAAAGGAGGACAGTGTCATAAACACTGGGCAACATCTCGTGAAATAATAATACTGTGTTCACTTCCCAACTTGTACCTAGCGTGCTGAAGGAAGCTTGATCGAGTCTTACAGCCTAGATGCAACAGATAATAGGGCAACGGGAAGGATGATGCAACCAACTAGACACGCTTACTACGTTAAAAGTCATCGTAGTTGCATGAACCGAGAAAAACTAGAATAATGTACATGGGGTCCGACTAGTTCAAAGGTGAAGCCGGCTGACACGAACTAAAGGTGGGAGCCATTACTGGCCATGAGTACCTTGGTTGGTTGAGCAACTGGCCAGAATCACAACATGCAAAGATGGAGATGAAGATGGAATAGTTCGAAGTAAAAGTATGGCAAGTTTTGTCTCAAAAAATAGTTTAACCTGAAACTAAGTGGACTCACTGGCGCCACCGTTGTAGGGAGGCCAGTGCAAGGGATACTTTCGACGGGGAGATATTGCTAATGCATAGGGCCAAACGAAAACTATGTATGAAATCGAACTTGTGGAAGAGAAAAACCGAAATTGCAGCAGAATACCAGGTCGATCAAATCCGAACGAGTTTTATTGAATTAGAATGAACTTTTCCAAGAGGGGGTTAGAGCCAGGTGGAAGAATTGGTCGTAGCTGCAACTACAGGCTCAAGGGGGCGAGAGGTTGTAGTCGAGCCTCTGAATAAAACAGTCGCGGGAGTGCCACTACACTGGGTATGGAAGTGCAGTGCCATCACTGCACTGACATACTTCGGTTTACGTCTAGCCGCATAACGGTCGTCATGGGTGCTGCAGTCGGACAGAGGATACGTATTTCCATGGCGGCTGTACCTGTTTTAGGCAAGGAGACTAACCAGATGGAGTGAGGACGATGCAGGGTCACGGATACTTTCCCTTCATTTGAGGGACCATGTAAATGTGGGCCAAGTACCAGCCAGGTTGAATGAATAAAGGTTGTACGGAGTGTTTGGGCAACTGCAGCCGAAGTTTGAAGCCTGGGAGGAAGGGGAATGAGGAAGAAATAGGATGAGTGCAGCATTGCCTGTTGAGCGCCAAGAGACATCAGATACAACGGTATCAGTTGATACAAAATATAAAACGGCAAGATAGCACGCTAAATGGGCCCAGAAAAGGGCGGATTTGTTCGCTGACGTAGAAACCTATTGCTAGATGAACCAAAGATGAACCAAAGTAGGTGCTTAATTTCGGGAAGAAAAGGACTTTGTCGCCTAGGCTAGCCGTTGGGTTCGTTGGAACGGGAGATCACATGGCGGTAATTTTTGGCTTACCCGAAGATTCTGAATATAAGGTCTCCGTTGTGCAAAGAAGGGGCTAATGTGAACAAAGACGGTATACACGTGGTAAGTGATCGGACAACAGCTCCCCACGGCTAGTAAGGGAAATCAAACATGCAAGCTTGGCGGAGGCTGAACTTCTGAGATGGTTGACTAGATTTCCTGGGAATTATTGGTGAAGTGGACAATACTAGAACAATCTCGGAGGGGGGTTGATCGTAGACGGGATGGTCACAAGTCCCCGAAGCACTATTATTAGCCTTAATCTATAAGTGGTGCATGGTGAAGGCCTTCGTGACCAGTTTCGAGAGAAGCAGGTGGGTATGTTCTTTGTCTGGTTGACGAAATGGGCTTGACTAGGACTTGACTAGGACGAGGTAAAAGTTGGCTGGTGGAAAAAGAAAATTAATCAGGCCAGTAACACGGCATATTTAGATTAAGTGAGCGTTTAGGTCCTACAATAGCTTAAAGCGAGTCGAGAGGACAGGAAGAAATGATAACAGGATCTTTTACTTGCCCACTAACTGTATCTTCGCCAAACTCAAATACACACTGGACCCATTTCGCAGGTCCGGGGGTAGTTGAGCTTTTAGTAGGACGGCAGCAGGTTCACAGGTAAGGAATCTGTCCACGGACTGAGTAAAAGTATGATAATGCGTGATGTTTTGCAGCTGCTCATGAAAGTTGTTTCAGATGCGAACGTAGCAAACTAGAAAGAAGTAGTGGCGTGTAGTTGTACTAGCTGGGGGGACACAAAAAGTTTGCAGGAGTTACGGAATCGGTAGCGAGGACGTGGGTTCACTTTTGGTCCAGCCTCTGCTATAAAGGCACTTTTATGCGGCAGGCGGTGTAGGAGAGTTAGACTCCTCTTAAACCGTCTAAACCATAGTGGCTCGAGGCCTAAGGTTTGACACTGTGAGCGGTAAGAGAGAGAGTTTGACAGAGGGACCAGCTTTTTCGTGAACGAGCGTTGGACGCCTTGAAGTGCAAGCCTACAACTTTGGGTGTAAAGAGATGGGGATAAGGGACAGAATTTCCCGGTCTTACGCATAGCCTAAAAATTGCAACCATTTTGTCTCAGAGGTGACAGGAGCTCAGGGTTGAAAAGCCGAGTGTGCGTGCTCTGACAACCTGAAACTGCACCTGGTGTGAAAAGCTGAAAGGACAGGAGTATCTGAGGCCGACATCTCCGTGGAATGGGTGAAAGGATTCCCATTTATTGTGGAAGCGTCATCCGGGAGATAGCAGCTAGAAGGTATGCATGATTTCGTGGGAACAACGGGCATGAGGACCGACTAGTTCAAAGAAAGCCAGGTGGCATTAACTAAAACTGAAAACCATTGCTGACCATGAGTGACCTTGGACAGTTAGGTAAATTGCCGGAGCCACAACGAGCAAAATTGGAGACGGAGATGGGATAATCCAAATTGGGATCGCATGGCAATTTCTGAAAATGTGGTGTGGTTTCATCTGAAAGTAAGCGGACTCACTGGTTGCACTGTTGTAGGGAAGTCAGTTGCAGGGGAATAGGCTGAGTGGGAACAAGTTGCTAATACATAGGGCGACATGAACTCCGTATATGGATTTGAACTTGTGGAGCAGGCAAGCCGAAATTTCAGTCGAAAAAGCAGGCTAGCCAAATCTGAGCGAAAATTCATTGGATACGGAAGAGATCACCCAAGAGACGGGGCCGGAGGAAACTGCTCGAAGTCGTGACTACATGCTTGAGTGGGCGTGGGGTTGCTGTCGAGATTCCGGAGAAAATAGTTGGGGGAGTGCCATCTCACTAGGTAGGACAGTGCTATGCCATCATCGCACTGACATGCTTTGGTCTATGGACAGTCTCGTAACGGCAGTCGAGGGTCGTGGAAGGGATACGCAGTTCCGTGGCAGCTGGCTTTGTGTGAGGCAGAAATTGACACACCCAAGTGGAAGGAGGCAACTGTCACGCCAATCTACAAAACTGGTGACCGACTATCGCCTGGCAGCAATGGGCATAGAAGCCTTACTAGCGTGCCGTGAAAGGTGGTGAAACGCATTTTGAAGCGTGCCATCCTAGATCACCTTACTTCCAGCAATCTGATATCTCCAGCTCAACACGGATTGCTCCCAAACCGTATTTGTGTGACAATCATGCTCGTGTTTACGGACAGCTTAACCCAAGCCAAGGACGAAGGACTCATATCGGATGCCATATTTTTCGACTTCTCAAAAGCATTTGATGGGGTC
>NW_008751728.1:1607983-1614031 GCF_000715545.1 Opisthorchis viverrini
GCCACGAGAATGGTTGCCGGCCTCAAATCCGTGGACTACGAAACGCGTCTCGCGATGCTTGATCTCTTTCCCCTGGAGTACCGTCGCCTCCGAGGGGACCTAATTCTTACTTACGCCCTGTTTGAACAAAGCTTGGCAAACAGGTTTTCCGCCGTTGACCCAGCAATCGCACCGCGGGGACATAGTAAGAAAATTTTCAAGCTCAGAGCACACACATTCATTAGACAAAACGTTTTTCATTTCGGATAGTAGCTGCGTGGAATTACCTTCCTCCGGCGGTTGTACACGCTCCTTCTAGAACCCAGTTTAAAGCATTATTAAACATTTATTTATGCGAATCCTCGCGCTGGGAAGCATGCTGCCCCGCGCTGAGAACATAAAGAGCAGTGCTACACCCTTTTTCCACTTGTGCTTTTCAGGTAAACGACAGTCACTGACCGACAAGAACAAAAGCGCCCCGGAATCTAGGGCAAAAGCTCCGATCCTGTGTGTCAGTCCGTGAATCCGCGAATCCGAGTCATGCAGATGTAGGCTCACGGATAATTTCCCCTTTGTTGGAGGACCATGTGAGTGTAGACCGGACACCATTTAGTTTGAATGAATAGCAGTTCTAAAGGGCGCTTGGGCAACTGCGGTCGAGGTTTGAAGCTAGGGATGAGGGGTGACGAGAAAGAAATAGAGCGGAAGCCGTCGCGCGTGCCGGGAAACATCAGCCAGGAGGGAGCAGCGGCGGAATGTTATGCGGGATATTGTGTCTGAGAAGCCTAGGCCGGAGTCGTCTGTACAGCGAGTCAGCGAGACTAAGTGTTGGGCAATCTGGTGAAGCGTAAAGGCTCGTGCGGATGGGGAAATATGTACGCAGTTTTTACATTGTCTGCGAAGAGGAAAACCTTACCATGGGATATGGTTCTGAAGACGTCATTGACGTACGGTAAGAGAAAATGAGGCCAAACACGCTTCCTTGGATGACTCCATTGGTGGTCGATAATGTGTCCCCAATTCGTGTTATTTGCCTCCTGTCTGATAATCAGGATTCGAACAATTGATATAATTTTCAAGTGATGCCAATGGTACCAAGTTTGTGTAGCAAGGATTCATGCGGGACTTGGTCAAAGGCCTTTTGAATATCCAAGTAAACTGTTACAGCGAAGCACCCGGCTTTGTAGGCTCCTGTGATGTCCTCAGAGAAGTGGAGTCGGTATCCACTAACGGGTCTCTGAAACAAGACTCAATGATGCTGTCATCTCTCGCATTAGTAGACAGGAGGAACTTCGTTAACGGACCTTTGAGCAGAAGTTCAAGGTTTCTCATCAAGAGGGGGGTACGGTGGATTCACCTGTAGTTGAAATGAGTTAGTCTAGAACCCGATCTAAAACGCCGCGGATTATAGGTTTCTTCCGCTGGAAGTGGACGATTCTATAGTTTATACAGTGAGTAAAAAGATTAAGTACAATGATTTCAACATCTCGAACGCCTTGTCTCAAAACATGGGTGGAAGGTCTTTGGTTCCTGGCACAACAGAGTCCTGGTTCTTTAGAAGAAGGGATGGAACATCAGCTTGGAAGATAGGTATCGTACTGAGAGTCGGGTGATTACCTTGACCATTCTGAGTTTCGAGAGATGCAGCAGTGGGTAGTGGTTTAGAGTTTGGAGGAAAATGTAAGTAGCGGATGACAAAGTAAGCGTTCAGCTGGTCTGGTATGCACACAGGATCAGTGATGAGGTCACTATCTGTGGAACGCAAAAAAGTAATTGAGTGGCTGTTTAGGGTACAGTGCCCACGGATCAGTCGTCTGAGTAATTTGGATTGGGGAGGAGACCTATGGATGGTGTTCTCTCCTCAGCGTTCGAGAGACAGCCGCAATGATTTTCGGCCAGTAGAGGGTTCGTTGACGAGAATTAATAATGAGAATTCTGAAATTGATACGAGAGACAGCCGCAATGATTTTCGGCCAGTAGAGGGTTCGTTGACGAGAATTAATAATGAGAAATCCTGAAATTTCCGATATTCCCCACTAGTTCGGTGTATTTTGGCATCCAAGTTTTTTAATGACCTATCGTGGTCGGAGATACTTGAATAAAAATGTTTTACAAGAGAAACAAGGTGAAGAGCAGTTCATAGGTTTATGTTAAATGTCACTGACGCGGTGTGTATTCTCGGCAGGAGGTCGTTACAATCCTTGGAAGCCAGCGTGAACGAAAAAGCTTGTAAAATATCCGATGAGGAGATGAAACATGGATGGACTCAGATGAGCAGTTTGGCCATAACTGACTGCGTCGCAAGAAACGACGCAGTGGTCACTTCCTGGGAAGCGTGGATCAGCTACAGCTGTAGCCAAATGGCCATCGTTGGAGAATATTAGGTCCAGAGTATGGAGGCCGCGAATGGGACTACGTACAATTTGGGACCAGCCCTCTACACCAAGTCGTGCAAGCAGCGCGGTGTAACGGGCGGGGCCCGTGTTGGAGGACCAGGAAATGTCTGGCAGGTTGAAGTCAACCAACAGAAATTCAGACGGATGAGGAAGGGCATGTGCAGTCAAGATAATACAAGAAAGATCAGCAATAGAGTCGGGGGAGGGGGCTTGTGATAGATGAATGCAACCTACTAGTACGGGTCTTTGGTCTGTTCTGTAGATATGGGTAGTCTCCGGAATCCCTTCTAGGGAGGAACCAGTAAATGGGGTTGCGCGAAGTTCTCTTTTGAAGTAGATGGCACATCTGCCGCCCCTTGAGTTGTTCCTATCAGAGCGGTGAATATCATAGACGGGGATTGGGATAGCTTGTCAGAAGTTTCATCTGTGAGCCATTTTTCAGTCGCGCAGATCATACCTGGTCGTGCAATAATTTCTCAGGAATTATGGATTTTGGGCTGTGAAGAGAGGGCGTTGAACAACATTATGGACTAGATCTTAGGTGTAGTTGGGGTGGGGTTGGCATGGGCAGGTATCCATGTGTAGAAGTTCGGGCTCACGGTCATGAGCAGGAGATGAGGGGCTGGAGCCCCTTAGCCAGCTTGTTTGGCATCTGACCACAAGCTGGCGTCATGGTATGGCGTGCTTGGGCGTAGAGCGATTCCAGGATAATGAAGACCAGAAAGAGGATCAGTGATGCAGCGTCAAGCTTTGGAGTATAACAGGTCGGCCTCGGCATTTGGAGGGGCAGCTGTAATCCGACCGGTTTAGAGCACGCTACACTGGTGTCGGGGACGGGTGGATGCCCAACGGAACTAGTTGGGATTGTAGAAGTGGCCGGAAGAGTTGGCAAAATCGGTATGGCGTTGTTTGAATTGGGGCTTTTTTGGCAGCTGTGAGCGCAGCTTTCCAAGAGGTTGGTTGCATAAAAAGTCTGCGATTGAATCACGAAGAGAGTATTTACTGGTACAGATTGTTGAAGTGGAGATGGGTCCGTTTGATAGTTATCAGTTTTCGCTCCTAGAAGCTTGGAGGGTGAATTCCCTGTAAACTGCCATTTTAACCGAGTGCGGGAAGCTTCGACCGTTGAGGTCTGGAATGTTTTGATGGAGGACAGAAGGGTCTGGGATGTTAACAGGCGTGTTACATCGTTTTCAACTCTGAATCGCATTAGCGTTTGGAAACGCAAGGAGGGTTTCGGCTCACATGCTGTCACGATGGCGACTTTTGTGTGTCCCACCAGGGTGCGATCGGGAGCGTTGTATAATAAGACCTGTTTACGGTATTCCGTACGCAGGCTTATCTCTGAGGCGAGTATGTCAAAAAGGACTGACGCTTTTGGAAGATCTGATGGGCCAAACATGGCATCAGGAGTGAAGTCAGGCAAGTGGTGGTGGAATATCAGTCCGTTCTCCATCTTATTCACACGAGCGCTGAAGTTTGCAAGGTCAGTCCAGGGCTGCGATTGAATTGGTGAAGAGGGATAAAGACAACTCCCGAGTAAGAGAAAAGAGAATTGTCGGTTAGTACAGCTGAGCAGCTTGAATCCAGCTAAGGAATTCTACCGACCGGTCTTGAGCACCGATGAAGTTGAGTGTTGGGCCTTTCGCCTGGAAGGACACGGTGAGGGGAATGATAATGGGGAATCAGGGTTGTACAGCTGCTCGGAGGGAGATGGGAGTGGTTGCGTAAGCCAGTTTGATTTAGGTAATGGTAAACCTCGCTGGAATGCTGCTCGTAAGCTTATACCTCAGAGAAACCTAATCAAGCGGAGGAAAGCCTAATCAGGGGAAAAGGGCTGGAGGGATATTTGTGTGCGATTAAATATGATGTCCTAAATAGGTGGCTAAGTGCTATGCTAGAGGTACGTAAACGGCTACGGTCAGGCTAGGTTTCAAAAATATTTTTACAACATCTGAGTTGAGATTCAAACAGATTGGGTCATAGATGTCTGACACTAGTGCCTTCCTATGAGGTACAAATACACGCGTAGGTTAACCGCCAGCGGTATGAAGTGCCTCTGAAATCACGAACAGCGTTGGTGGCCCTGTTCGCGCAAACTGTATTACAACTGGACGTTTTGAAGGTATAAAACTCATGCCAAACGCTGTGAAAACACAGGAAACATGACAAACGAGAGATTCAGCTGGGTTCTAGATGAGACTCCGGAAAAACCATATTAGTTTGCAAATAAGTATTTCACTGTTAGAATTTTCTTAGCGTATATTGTTTCTGGTTTCAATTTAAAACAAACAGCAAAATGCATTAAACATGCTGCAAATCTATGAAGAAGGTTGACGACGATTTCCGGAGCCACTGAAGCTTACTGCGTTGATAATTACCTATACTTGTTTGGGCAGGCCGACAAGCGGTAGTTGTCTCGGTCGGGGACCCAGGGTATTGGGGTATGAAGCCAGATAAATTGTATCTAGAATCTTCTGGAAGCCTTCCGAGTGCGAGACATGCCGCGGGAAAGTGATCAAATAAGTCGAACGCTGCTTGTGAACCAAAACGGGATACCACCCGCGTATGCGTTGCGGTATCTAAGCCACCGTCAAGTGATGAAGCTGTCAACACATCGATGGTCCGGACGGAACCCTGATTTCTAAGGTTCCACATTTCACTAAGTCCAGTGAGTATGCGTGAGTGATGGCTGTACGCAACCCAGAAAACATCGTGGGTTGAATCTTACCCAGATAATTCTCATTTTGAGGTCTTGCGTCTTTTATGGAAGCACAAAAGGCCGTGGAAAATTCTAGTTGGAATATCACTTCATTAACTTGCCAAATCTTCCACGACATGATAAAATGAGTTCATCCCTATCCTTTAAAAGTTCAATAAGATCGGAAAAACAGATGCTTCAAACCATTTAAAAAGTTGCGACTGTTTCCGCAAAGATGTAGCATTTCAGTATTCGCTGAAAACCTGGCAAGACGTTGTTCGCTAAGCAGGTCAACTTGGGCCACCCAGTATGTCAGTTGAAGTATTGCTCCAGGGCAGCGATAGATTAATAGAATCTTTGAGCCGATTCCTCACGTAAATTCTTCAGTAACTGGTGGTCTTCTTGAGCCAAACTATTGGATAAAGCAATGAAAGCGTAGTCATTTTCAGTTCTTACTATCTTCTAGTTCTATCGTTTTCTCGGCTAGTTTTCACAAAAACCACTTTTGTGAGCGCGTTGGACACCGTTTCCTGGATTTTATTCACCAAATCATGTAACTTTTCCTATAAAACCGATTTCGCATTCTTCAACGGGGGGGGGTGAGCCACTGAGAGTTACAAAACTTATATGCCTCAGCCTCGTTTGCAGCGCTCATAAACGTTGAATTCCCATATTTCTGGACTGGCACTTTCCTCTGAATGAGGAAACGTGAATCCATATGCCATTTGGAGTAGACTCAGCGGATTATCTTGTCATGCATGCCGAAAAGGATTCGGGTACCTGGGTCTCCTCAAACTTGTCCTTCTCACTACACCATGGGAAATCGGCCCAAAAGGCATTCGCAATTTTACGGATGATCCGACGCACCTTCTCCCGTGTTGCTCGCATGGACTTCCAAATACTCTATGGGGCCTACGTCAGACCGCTCCTGGGGTACGCCAACCAAGTTGTCTACTCAGGACGTACGAAAGA
>NW_008751728.1:1614214-1616135 GCF_000715545.1 Opisthorchis viverrini
TCCTTCTAGAACCCAGTTTAAAGCATTATTAAACATTTATTTATGCGAATCCTCGCGCTGGGAAGCATGCTGCCCCGCGCTGAGAACATAAAGAGCAGTGCTACACCCTTTTTCCACTTGTGCTTTTCAGGTAAACGACAGTCACTGACCGACAAGAACAAAAGCGCCCCGGAATCTAGGGCAAAAGCTCCGATCCTGTGTGTCAATCCGTGGATCCGTATTTCAGTACGGTGTTGGTATGGTACTGTGATACCCAGTTTGATAGCACATTCGCATTTTTTCATTTCCTACTTTGACCGCGCCCTCTCGCTTACTCCTTTCCTTACCGGGAACCACAGTCTTCATTTGTCACAGGCCAATACCGGGAGACGTTCATCGCAATCTACTGAACCCTCTCTCGGATGGTAAGATCTCGGTGACTTTTATTCGTACCCCTACCCAGGTCATTTTGCGTGAATTCGTTCTCCCAAGTTTCGCTCAAGTTTCACTGCACACTGTGATTTTGAGTCTTCTACCATCATTTGTCCGTACTGCATATCACCCCACTTCACCATCCCCCTTTACGCTTTCCGTGGACATATGCCCTAAAGCCCAAGGCCACGAAGCCCTGGTGACGGCCTTGGGCTTTAGTTCAAATTGGCCGGCCATGTCATGGCAGTTCCGCTGCCTCTCAAGATCCATTATTCTGACTCCACACTTCCTGAAGTTTGAAGTTTCTTGTCACGTTCCAGGCAGGAAGCTTTTTGTTGTGCCCCAACTCGTATTGTTTTTGCCCGCAACTTTTAAATCCTAACGATCAGATCTTGTGTCATCTGCTTTGTTCCCCATGGACGTTAGAGAGCTATCGTAATTTTGGATCCATACCCATGCCATCTCAGGTTTGATGAAGTCTACTTCGTTAGAGTCCACTGTTCACCTCACCGTCCCTTTTCCAGGGAAATCCCAATAATCAAAACCTCCATCAGCCATGCCCTTATTCTGACTGTAACAGTATGACCATGCCTGATGATATGCTAGCCACTAGTTGGGAATAAATATTATTATCATTATTATTATATAACCAGCCACGCTCCGGAGGTCTAAAACTTGGAGGCACCCCATATCATCTGCCTTCAGAGGCCATGGCTCGCACCCATACTGTAACACAGCCCTTACTATAGCCTGGTAAACACGACCCTTAAGATCCAGTGAGATGCCTTTTTGACGCTACAAATGATGCAACTTAGCGAACGTGACTCGAGTCTTTGAACATCTTGCACTGACTACATCAGACACGCTTGCGTCGGAGCTTATACAACTGCCGGGGCATGGAAAATTTTCCACAATCTCCAGTGATTCTCCTTGAATTTTAAGGGATACGTTCGCAGACGGTACTTTCTGAAGCATGACTTTGCACTTTGAAGGTGCGAGGCGCATGCCAAAAGATGGAATGATGGTGGTCAGTTTACTCAACAGGGCTCGTGCCTCGCTTTGATCTTCAAAGATGAGGGCGATGGCACCCGCGCACTCCAAATCAACAAGGCTGTCGCCACCAGCGACTAGAGGCACAATGCATTTTTCTGCAAAGCCCCCGCTTGCGAAATAAAAACTAACGTCAAAATGTTGCACTTCTTTGCATATATGCGTAGACTGAAAACCCCCCTCATCTGCCGTCATTTTTTAGCGATTTGTTTTAATCGATCTCTTCTGAAAATTATTGGTGCACATTTGGCATTGAACCTCGTCTGCTATGGCTTCGGAAGTGGCTTTCTTTGAGAAATTTGTGGGTGTATCTTTTTCATCCTTCACGGCATTTGAAAAGACCTTAAATGAATACATGAAAGATAACTTTGTGATATTTGTGCGTTCATCCAGTAATCGAAGCACCAACACTATTTTGCGTTACGAATGGGTGTACTACAAATGCAGCAGGCGCCCTCCA
>NW_008751728.1:1624306-1631339 GCF_000715545.1 Opisthorchis viverrini
GTGGCTGGCTTGATTTGTGAGTGCAAGGGAAAAAGATAGATCTCTTGATCTAACGTGTGGCGGTGACCTGTACAGTCATGTATGTAATGGGTAGCTAGTCATGTATGTAGCGAATGGGTAGCTACAGGTCTAAAGCCTAACCGGAACGCAGCAGTGTTTGGCTGGAAATGCAAGTAACTTACCGTTTTTACGGAACACGTCACCATACACGTTCCAACCCCCAACACATAGGGCCAGGAGACTGTATATGTCAGACATCTAACCATGGACTAACCATGTATGAGAGACTCTGTGAGTGTCGCCCGGGCACCCCGGTATAGCTCAGTGGGTTGCC
Organism: Opisthorchis viverrini; assembly: GCF_000715545.1. Classification (NCBI taxonomy): domain Eukaryota; kingdom Metazoa; phylum Platyhelminthes; class Trematoda; order Opisthorchiida; family Opisthorchiidae; genus Opisthorchis; species Opisthorchis viverrini. Next base: position 1,624,641 of record NW_008751728.1, read on the forward strand.
AAGGCACACAAACCGCCAGACCACGGCAAGGTCCGGTCTCTTCTTGACGGAATAGTCCAGTACACCGACTCCAGTGCAGTAACGGGCTATGAAGGAGATATCCACTTGTAGAAATTTGCCACAAATTAATCACGTGTAAGTAGCATTTTCCACGGTAGAAAAGTTATTCACAGCTAGAAGATGACACAAAGAGCTTTTGTGACGTTCAACAGTTTACATAAACACAAATATAGCCCAACTGTTTCAGCAGTCAGCATGTAATATCGTCTGTTTCCTGCCTTCGTGGTTTCTGGGGATGCTTTTCGCCTGCAGGTTTTTTTGCCCGTGAGATCCAGGTTTGCTCGGGCCTTTTAACTTTGACGGAGGGAATTNNNTCACCGTGGGCGAAAATTTCGACCATTGCTGTTTGCAGCTGTTTCAGGATTGTCTTTATAGCGACCAGATTTGCTGTTGATCAAAGACTTAGGGCAAATTTTTGTCCCGTTGGTTTCCAAGGTGTTTTGGCGCGGTTTGACCTGAACAGCGTCTTTGTGAGGCTCCAAGCGCTGGGTGGTGACACCAAGAAAAAACGATCTTGGTTGCGTTCTCATAAGGCTCGTTTTTGCGGAGGACTGCACCTTGAAGCCAGCCAGCAGTCTCTAATCTATCTTGTTTGTCTGCAGTCGCTTTTCTTCCGGGCTTGCGTGGACACCCGATCCGCCGGCGATCAGCGTGCCTACTGGATGTACGAGGGTTGTTTTTGTTGGCCGTAGTCACGTTTATGGCTTTGGCTGTCAGGGTCCTAAGCGACGGTTGAGTCCATAAGCGGAGAGGCCGCCTTTGACGGAGTGGACCTGGAGATCGGCTTTGCTGCCTGTCCCCGCACATCTGACTCGGTCCGGTTCGGAGGCTGTGGCTTTGGTGAGGAATTCATGGTTGCACCTGCGTCGTCTGTTACAGAGATACGCGATGATAGCTCCAAGTACTTTGGACGCTGCTCGCATATGAGGTTTGCCTCCCCCGGGGCATCACTGCCTTTAGTGATCGAATAAAGACTGCTGTCCGGAGACACGGCCGGTTGCGCTGGTATGCTTTTCAGGACACAAGGAGCTATGACCACAATCGCATTGGCCAGGAATTTAGGGTCGGCTGAACTGGCGCAAAGCAGAAACCTGTTTTGTGCCTCTACCCCTGATCTGCTGTGACCCAGCTTTTGCGCCTCCAGAGGGCGATCCTCATTTAGACGCCTGATCATTGAGTAGGCCTTTTGAACGCTGCCAGCCCACTCCAAGATCTTTTGTACGGCGGGTGGGGAGGGAAAAGTGACTAGGAGCCCCAGTGTTCGCTTGCTTCAATTCCGGTGTAACCATTCTGCGTAAAGCGGTTGGCGATCAGGCTTAGTGGGGCTGTGCCTGTCTCGCTGGCGTGATGTTTCCGGAGATTGACCCTAGATGATCAGTCTGCCCTCTCTTAGGCGCCTGTTTTCTTCTCAGCCAGAGGTCCCGGTATGGATAGCGTGAGGCACTCATTCAGCGAAGAAATTTCTTTATCAACTTTCGTGCATGTTGCCGCATTCTTCGCGTTTGAATCCTCCAGTGTCATAAAAAGAAGCTCTAATTTTGCGTCGAATATCCCGATCAGACCGAAACACTCAAGTCAGTCTTTTTGTTTCTGCAATGGGGATTGAGTACCATCGTTGGGGGGTTTCTTCTAGACTGCGGTATGCATTGCACCCTTAATATAGAGGCAGCTGGCGCAGACAAACGGGTCAGGATAGTTAGCTAATCGGCTTATCTGGTCGTCCCCCGAGCATCGTAGGTGTGACACTGCATGCCGCAATTCAAGTTCGACGGGCAGCCATTTCGCCCACATCTTTTGTGGTCTATCGATGGCTGCAGAGGGCACTCGGTATAAATCAATGTCATGGTTAATACTGGATGCAAACTAGATGGTTAGTGCAAAATAACTGAGGTTATCTCTTAAAAGTTATTTTAGAGTAATAATATTCAACAAAGACTCGTGTGTATGACGTGAATAGATTGAAAAGCGGAAAAATCCTTGAAAAAATTTGCTTGAGGGAAAAACGAAACCAATTTTGAACGTACCGCGTGTCAGTTTGTGGACAGCCCCGCGACGGACGTCGTGATTGAGATAGTTGTGCTGAGATGCGCAGCCCTGCGATCAGTGGGATGTTGTGCGTTTGCCGGTGGATTTCTCGGGGTGAGTAAAATCAATGTAATGTCGCGCGTGGTATTTGTCTTTTTCTCTTTCAGGTTGGGGATCCGTTCATTCGTAATGCACAGGTCAGGTGGCGTGGACAACGGCCAAACAGGTCGTCCATAGCGCGTGAAACCACGGATCGAATCTTGGTAATTAGACTAAATGAGATGAGATCAATAAGGCGTGGAATTTTAAAGGGGTCATCACATAGGATATAGTCTTTTAATAGGGGAAAAATTGAACGTTTACCACAGTTATGGCGGTGACTCCAGGTGGTTAAACATGACAGGGTGAGGATGGATTTGCACCCAGTAGTTAGTGATCGAGGTCAAGCTAAGAATGCCAATACAGCTACACTACCTGAGACAGGGCAGTTCACTGCATGTAGGCTAAGAGTCGGCGTGGTGAGGGTAACCAAGCACGTGACGACTGGCGGAGGTGTAAATTCTGAGATGGTGGACTAGATTTCCTGAAGGTTGTTAGTAAGTTGGACGATACTTAGACAATCTAAGAGGGGAGGGGTGTGCAAGGAAGATAGTCGCCAGTTCCCGAAGCACCACTATCAGCTTTAATCGATGAGTGGTGCATGACGGGGAAGACTTCCGATGCTAGACTCGCAAGGGGATGGTGGAGAGTCCGGAGTCTCACTGTATGTTTATATGTGTTGTATGTGTCCACTCATGGGAGCAGCAGATTAGCGTGCTTTGTTTGGTTGATGGAGTGGGTTTTTGTGCGGTGTAGCCTCGATATTGACAAAGGCAGCTACAGCTATGCACGTCGACGTAGGCCACGGGCATCGCAGAGTTTCTTCCGGCAAAAGGCCAGTTTTTGTTGTTATTGTTGTTTATGGCGTTGCCAAATAACTCAATCGAGGCGAGGCCAACACCAGCAGCAACAACCGGAAGGCAGCTGTGCTTTCCCGAATTTCCCGAATTTGAAGACCAGATTCAGAATCATTGGCGGTGGGTGATGCACCCAAGGTACTGGAGGAGTAGCACCATGGTGCGACGTGACAGGGTGACCCTTCCTGCAGGGCGCACCCACCCGCCACACGAGGTTTTCGTCCCTCGTGCATGCTATCAGATCTGGAGACGGACCGGAGTAAGGTGGCGGCATTGACGTATCCCTTCAGAGGCCGGGCACAGGTGGCGTTGAATTCACCCAGCAGGGGTCCTAGAAGGACGAGCAGGGCTGTTTCGAAGGAACCTCTCGAAATAGGGTTCGACATACCGGTCGACCACCACGAGGCCAAGGGGTGGTTCAAGGCGGCCAAGATAGATTTTACGCGACGGTGTTTTGCACCAGCTGATATCAGCCGTTGGATCGTGCTTTGCCGGCGTTAAGCGGAGTGTTGCTGCCGACTGCCGCCGTCTGATCAGTCGGGGGGGGGTATCAGATTGCGCTGAGTGCCCATTAGCGGTGGGCGAGAGCAACTGGCCGTTTGAGTGTAGAGGAGCTGGTTCATCTGGCATGGCGGTTGGCCAAGGCGCCGCTGACCATGTTGCAGTCACAGAGGGGGATGAATTGCCGGTGGAGGACCCGAAAACCACAGTGAGACAATTAGCTCAACATCATGCAGAAATCCGGGCAGAATCGTGGAGGCACGTCGGCCATTGGAAGAATCACTGTCGTCGTATGCGTCCACCCGCAAATACCAGCCCTTTTGATTGGCCGACTTTTGTCGGATATGTTGCATCAAATAAGAGGTAAGTTTTTTTTCGGAAGTCGTGAAGCTGGTTTTCAGCGTTCGTTGCAATAGCGTGCTAGTTAACGGATATCCATGAAAGTTTAAGAACACGCGTGAGGATATTTAGTTTTAGACATGCATATTCGCAAGAGTTGTTTACTTTCCTGTCCAGTAGTTTGTAACTGCTTATTCGTTGTTTACTAATAGACGAAATCTTGGAAAAGGTGTTTCCTCCCCACACTTAGTGTTGATCGATTATTTTGATTAAATTGTACCTGAAGATGCGGAGTTCCAGGTTTTGTACAGGACCGGGCATTTGGCTCGGGAAATTAAGCTGCCCCGAAAGTTAGAAGCTAGGCTTGAAGGCTTGTGGATGCATGTCAACTACTTGTGGTTGGGGCATTATTTTCGCGTGGGCTGCGTTGTGGATTCGGGACTGACTTGCAAATTCACGCCAATAACATGTCTTATTAGTTCAGATCAACGGGTTTTCGGCTGGAAGTGAATGGAGGATAAAATACAGCTATTGTGGGCGATGACCACCCGCTGTTAGACATGGCTGCGAAGCTGGAAGGACAAAAATATCATGAAACTATATCCCCTACTGTGGAAAAATGTTTCATTAGCTCCCTGAATCTAAGTTTCCCACAAGAAATTTTGAATTGATAGGAGGGAATCCGACCTCCCGAGGTAAAAAGTAGACCTGGGTTAGAGGACTAAAATATATGAGCATCCAAATCAGACAGACTGTTAGATGGGGGACGGTTGGAGTGACTAGCCCAGTATTCAATACTCTTTCGATACCTGACAAGTCAGGGTGCCTTCGGCGCGCAGCGTAAGAAGAGGGGCACCAAGTTAGCTTATTGCGCTAGCGGTGGGGCATAATGGTGAGAAAATATAACCAGTTTGAGCAAGACAGAATCTTTAGGTGAAAGGGCACGATCCTTTAGAGAGTTGTGTCGTCATGCTCGTAGTCCGCGCTGCACCGGAGTATAAACCGGGGTAATAAGATTAGTATACACTCTAGTGTAATAGTCGGAGGAAGTGTAATTAAGGAAGTCTGTCTAGCTCGTGATGGCAAAACTCTTAGTGGGACGTCTACACTTTCACTACTAAAGTTCCTGTTGGCAGATAAATGGACCATCGAAGGATCTTGATTAGAATACGGGGAACCCAGTAACGGAGATAAATGTGACCGTAGCCGTCTGCAGGCATCTACTAACCTGTAAGATGATGACTAATGCGCCCAACGGTACATCAAAAATGGTACAGGACCGTATCGGCGTGGACAATCGTAGTGGGCATGGCTGCACGTACTTAAAATCAACATTATTCGCCAATGTCTTTCGATTCAGCCCAGAGGACGAAGTAACCGTAAATTGGGATTTCCACACAAGTGTCGTTTAGTGGAGGCCAGGTCGCTGTGGTTTTTGTTCTAGGCACACCGACAGTTGAATATCGCTAAATTTGCTGGAAAGTCTGAGACAGGTTTTGGACAGGCACTCAAAAAACTCTCTGCTGCTTGTAGCTTGTGGAATGGCAAATTTTGGACTCGTGGGTTAGCTTTTATTCAAGAACTTGGCGAACATAAGCCCCTTTGGTTTATCGAGCCTTCGTCTTGGTTCGGTGGAATGGTGTGTTGGTGAGGCTCCGTTGGTTTCTATCCATAAGTGACCTTGAACGAATTAGTTATCGGCCATGGTGATGAAAAGCCTAAAGAAAGATGACGAATTGAGGAAATTCTCAGCGAAGATAAATGGCAAGTCACGTCTCATATGTGTGACATGCAGTGAAACTGCTTTAACTTACTAGTGTCCCACTTTGAGGAAAGTAAGGAGTGAAATTGCTTGTGGGAAGGAGGCTAGGCCAATGCATATGGCCCAGTGCTCACCGCAATTAATAGAGCTGAATTTCTTAGCACAGGTGGTTGAAGCACAGGTGGAGATGTTCACTCTCACTTCAACTGTAATTGGCCAAGCATCTATGAATTTGCCGCCCAACCAAAAGGTTTTCCATGGTGTTTCATGGGGCAATCCCGCGGCCGCCGCGGTAAACGTCGAATGAGGAATTAACCCGTCAATCGAGGCAGCAACAAGAATGTGGGGAGCTCATTTAGTGATTTCCTGCTCCTTGACTGCTACTATTGTGTTGTAGCCGTGGGCACATTTCACCGTCCTCTTTAGACCATAGGACACAACAGCAGCACGCGTTCGTACGTTGTTATGGAAGACCTAACCTACCAGCCTACCTGCTCGGTAAGGTTTGCAGCAACAAGCCGACTGCTTGCTTTTTATATAAATGTTTACTAAAATTTTATCATCCCTGCATTTTTAGTTTGTCTTTTAACCGCGCAAATGTCACGTTTTTCATGTGGTTATCATTGATATTATGCTCAGGCGACCCTACTGGCGCAAGCACGATCACCTCCAGCATTCGGCCGTGGTTGCATGGAATATGTTGCCTGGTTTTGCTCGCCGATCGACCCCATTGTCGCCGGTACCTTTGTAGGCAATGTGTTAATGCGTGAGAGACTTGGACCACCAGATTCCACGACGAGGGTCCGGACCATCATCATCGATGCGTCGGTTGGCTTTGCATTTTCACCTGGTTATAATAATAGTAATAATAATAATAAAGTTTATTCTTCGTTGGAGTTCCTCAAGGCTCCGTCTTGGGACCACTCCTGATTCTGGTCTACATCAACCACCTCCCAGACATTCTTGCGAGTCCGTGTTTACTTTTTGCAGACGAATTGAAATCCCGGAGTTCCAATGCCAGTGCCCTCCAAATGGATGTAGACGCTGCCAAGCAGT
>NW_008751728.1:1635913-1637058 GCF_000715545.1 Opisthorchis viverrini
AGCTAAATGTACAGGAATACCTAAGGCCTAGGTCTCTCACTTCAGGAAGAGTAGGAATGGAGAGACGTTTAAGGGTAAGCGTCCCAGGAGGAATTTGGAATCGATATGACAGGGCTTGGCATTTTGGGACAGCGAAAGAAAGACGAGTGGAAGGCCAGTAAGAACAGTAGAGGGCCAAGCACACTACTAAAGTACATCCCTAAAACATATCAAAAATTATATTAATACTTTCGCCTTGACGCGGTTAGCAAGCTAGGATAACAACGAGAGACGTCTGTTTTTTCGGTCTCCACACTACAATAGCCACCAGTAACTAAGCTTTTCACTATGACCATATGCTTGTTATCCGTGATCCAATACCTACAGATAAGTTGGCAAATCGCTTCGGAACCTAGATCCTTAAAACCGTGCCATCAATCCTGGCCAACTCAGAGCACATTTAGTCGTGGCTTGTTGTTTGCGCTGCACATTGTACAACGTCTGGGTTTTGTTATTTTTTATAATTACTGCATCGTATCAACGCATGTCGGTGACGCAAATGGGCCAGGGAAGTCAGGTTCGGCAACGATGCGGACGAAGAGTTGCTAGCCGCATGGTGTTAAGAGCGTACAGACAAGATGAGGCCATTGAAATATCTGCCAGATCGTGTTTGGAGATGTTCTACGTTTGAGAAACGTAACCGCTTACAGTTAGGCAGTTAAGAACCACTCAAGACCTGCTTGCGCGTGACCGAACAAATGACGGCCATTCAAGTGTTTCAGAGGAAACCTCCGCCTTCGACGGTTATGAACATGGGGGCACTTCACTATCCACTAAATTCCAGTTGCAACTGGAGCGCCTCAAACGTCTGGTAGTTTAAATGTTCACATACATCGTTCCTGCCGTGTACCTCTTGGATTTGCGGATCTGTTGGGAACGGGAAATGGGGCAAAAGAGCGGAATAAGGCATGCATTTTGTTTCAAGAGCCAGGCAAAACACTATGGTGTTTTGCGGTTTCATACACTGCATAGATTACTTTCACGTTTAAAGCAAACGTCTAATAAGACAGCTGAAGCTCATGGACTGGGTTACGCAGGACGTAGCCTAGGGCGCCAGAAATATCCTGTTGCTTTCATTGATTCACTTATTGATAAACCGTATTGGG
>NW_008751728.1:1638872-1640726 GCF_000715545.1 Opisthorchis viverrini
TCAGGCTCATCGTTCCCACCATCCGTTGTGCTAAACTGAACTCACGGCACTTGGTACAGATAATTCGTCTTCTCCGACGACACTGTTTGAGCGCCCCTGTTGCACCGGCCCTCGAGATGATGCGCGGAAGCAAGCATCCATTTGCCTCTAAGTGCCCTCTGCTTTCAATATAATATTCTGCTCCATCGGCGTTCTAGTTTAAACAAGCGGGTAACCGGCTGATTTTCGGGCGATTCTGTTGTAACGTGGGTGGCCTTCTATTCGTTACACCCGCACTGAGCTCGCCAGACTACGCAACATGCAGAAGAGGACCTTTTTCCAGATAAGCCCCGCCACCCAGAAAAGATTAGAAAGAAGAGGATGTGAAATTTGTACATTTGGTTCCTTTTGAAGAGGGTGAAATTGAAACATGTCATTAATAATTTGAATGGAAACGTCCGTATTTCGGTAGCTTTGTCTCCAGACGAGCTCACACAAGTAGCTGTCCACTGAAGATCGGTGTGTGACGCATTGACGTTTATTCTGCATCTTGTAGACGTGACAAAGAGATCCGATGGTTTGTATATGAGCTCCAGTCGTTGGATCAACAAAGTTTTCGTTATGACTGAATGCTTCATGAGTACAATTCATGTCAATCATCTCCGAAAATCCACTGCTGGGGAAGGACTTGCCCTACATGGTTTTACGCCGAGATACTAGCGTTTCATCGATCACCACGTGTAGAATTAGACCACCGATAACTATTGGAGTCTGCAAAGGCCGCCAGGTGCAAACTTCGCGGAGAAAGTTCTTTCAGTCAACAGCGGTCGTGTGGTTAATGGATAATTCATCTGAGGAGAATTCCATTTTTGCCAAATTTTTGGACCAGCAATAAATGAATAGGATTACCCGTCCTAAATCCATCCCAGACCGCTCCAGTCAAGTTCCATTTCGAAGACCGATTCCTTGCCCACACTTTCAGGCAATACACCTACACCTGTCAGAAACGGTTGAAAGTGTTATTTGGTGGCNACACCTGAAGCAAACAATTATTTCTTTATGAAATCCACGCGCTCAGTTAAAACATCACGCATAGGACAAGGTCAAGGACAGAAACGTGACTTATGACTATTTTTCTTCGTTATTTGTACGCGCCGGAATTTCCTGACAGTATATTCATCCTCATACGGAAGCTGCTAGTATTCCCGCTTTTGTCTTAAAGCAACGAATAAACCGAAACTTTTGAAAGCAGAAACATTTGTCCCAGGGGGTTAAACAAACAGGATTTAGTCGCGACATTATCATTTGCTTGTAATCTGTATGGTTGATATTTACGCGGAATTCAATTTATTCCAGAAAAGGTGCAAATATTTTTGAAGCGAATCACACTCTTCCAAATTCGGTCAAACAATCCGTTGGAAGACGGCATAATACAGGCTTGGGAGATTACACTTGTTATTCCAAGAACATTCCAAAAATGATGGTACTACTGTGAAGTCAGGAAAAGATGGTGGTGGCCTCAAACCTACGAAAATATTTGCAAATCGATATTACTTATTTCATAATCACTACTACTGTGGATGGTAATAGGAGTCATTAACATGATAGTAACGTGGCGCACACTTTCCGATGAGCGTGACGTGTAAGAGATAAGATGAATTTTCCTACCCCATTGGTCAACTACAAATATGCTGCGTCAATTTGACCAATCAAATTACAAACAACCTTCCCTATTTGAGATGGGCAGATTGGTCTACCGGATCGCGGAAACAAATCTGCTGATTAATGGTATCAAGCAACCTGGCGAAACACGAAAGGATTGGAGAACAAAGCAACACAAACTTCCCACGAATCAGTCACTCACATTGAGGTTGA
>NW_008751728.1:1641649-1644264 GCF_000715545.1 Opisthorchis viverrini
ATTAGACCACCGATAACTATTGGAGTCTGCAAAGGCCGCCAGGTGCAAACTTCGCGGAGAAAGTTCTTTCAGTCAACAGCGGTCGTGTGGTTAATGGATAATTCATCTGAGGAGAATTCCATTTTTGCCAAATTTTTGGACCAGCAATAAATGAATAGGATTACCGTCCTAAACTCCATCCCAGACCGCTCCAGTCAAGTTCCATTTCGAAGACCGATTCCTTGCCCACACTTTCAGGCAATACACCTACACCTGTCAGAAACGGTTGAAAGTGTTATTTGGTGGCCATTGCTGCATAAACGTTGCTGTTGAATCACTCCGTGGCTCATCAAAATACCTATTTCCTTCTCCCTGTCATGAACGAGATTTGAAAGCGCCACAAAGTTTGTTGAGAGTTTTACGTCCGAACCCATCGCTACGCACCACTACGCTCCCTATCAAGGCACTGACGATGTCACTTCTATTGGTGATGAAACGTCTGCAATCGACTTGCTCAACTTAGTGAACAAGCCAACGGCCATCCACGTTACCAGAGCCACCGATATTTCCCTCTAAAAAATAGGTGGTTTATGGCCACCTGACGTGAACTTCAAAGATAAAATAAGACAAAGGTTGGTGAGTTTACGAGTCACAGAGTTAAAAAGAATCTCTACATCCAGAAATATGCTTTGGGCATTCGGCAGTTAGGTGATGAACTTACGTTCAGCTCACAATATAGGACGGATTTACAGGGAATCTGGCAAACGTAAAGATGAAGCAGTAGGTCTACTTTAACATCCCGAGCCTGCATGTAAGAAATCCCAGTCTTCGAACTTTGCGAAAAGTGAACACAAAATGATAAAACCTTTTGAGATTACTAGGGTGGTTTGCTCCCAGTGCGCTACCAAAGAAGAATGCGGAGTTCAAGCTAGTGTGTCACGAGCTCTGAGAAACCTCAGCCAACAAAATTCGTAAGCTGGACGTAGTTTGTGAATAGCCCGTAGGGGGACAGACCAGAAAACCAGAGGTAGGCTGTAACAACGCTGTTGTTGCGATCGGGTGAAGAAGGTTCTACGTCCAAACCCATCGTTCGGACGTAACACCTAACGTCACACGGGAGCTTTGGTGGGCAAACTGATAAAGCTCTACACATAGTCTTGTGGCCATCCTTCTACTCAGGAAGACTGTCAAACATTTCCAGAAACACGAACGTGCGGACAATATGGAAACTGTAGTTCTATCCAATTCTCACTTTGTTAGCAACTACTCTGATACGTAGATCGGTAGGACCGAGAGAAATCCTAAAGCGGACAGCGGGACAATACATTGTGCACTGCCTAGGAAGCTGTAGTGGACAGTTATTTGGGAGATGGATAACTTGCAAGACAGGTACCTTTAATTAAAAAGCACTTCTTGAACAAAGGTTAAATCCATAACTCATAATGATTGTTCATTCGGTTGCCAAACATCACGTTACTTTATACTATGCACTGCTGAAAGAAAATTTCTGCTGACTGTGCGATAGCACGGTCCAATGCCGCCGTAGACCCAATTTATATGAGTATATCCAGTTGGTTGTGTGCAGTTATGTGCGAAATGTCCCTATCCTCTGGATTACATATTAGGAGTTTGTTCCGAGTTTTAGTTGGAAGGATGTGAGCTAAGTGTCTGCCCGAATTCAAGGATTCAAGTGTCCTTTATGTTCCAGATCTTTTGAGCAACTCCTAATCAAGTAATCCACATCACGTGGCCACGTGTGAAAGTGATCGTTAAAAAGTTTGCCGTTAGTAATTGCATCAGGTGCTGAGCTGATGCGATTCAGGAATTTGTTCAATTCAACGAGTGACTGTTTGTGTAAATTACTAGCGGGTAGGTTGCGGGTTCGAGACCACATGGAATTTTGGGAGACGTGTCCTGCAGATTATTCCCAACAAGGATGAAACTGGTGTGCAGCACTTCTAGGTGTTTCAGGATAGTCTGGTTTACCCGCATGGCGAAATTCCAAATAAGGACAGCGGAACTCTGACTGGGTCGATACTCCATTGTACATTCGGTATGTCCGTTTTAGGTGTTCCGGATAGTCTGGTTTACCCGCATGGCGAAATTCCAAATAAAGACAGCGGATCTCTGACTGGGTCGATACTCCATTGTACATTCGGTATGTCCGTTTAATACGGCTGTTAATCCCTAGTCGAATTTGTGCTCCCAACTGAAGTACCTGTGGGCGACCATGAAATCGGCTGTAGGTCTTGAATGCCTTGTGCGCCCCACGCAGATTAGACCATAGTTTAAAGTCATTCAGTTTTTCGCGTTACCTTGTCATCATAGGACTATTTAATTCAGATACACATCTGTTCTACCCGAGAGTCAGCGTGATAAAGCTGCATACGCACAACAAAGTTTACCACAACCGAGATATCTGTCTGCATTGTTTAGACACGGTGGTACCCTATTGGTAGCCATGGGTTGTTCACAATCCAACCACGACTAGAACGCAACCGTGTGCCCAAAATTTCAACAGATCACGTGCTGTCTCAATGATTGGTGGTCAGAGGATACAAAAAGCCCTAGAAGCGTTCAATCTGTATTAACCAGCTCAACGACTTCAAGCGAATCCAAATGAGAACGTCTGTCTC
>NW_008751728.1:1645102-1649215 GCF_000715545.1 Opisthorchis viverrini
CATTATGGTCGTACGGCAGTGAAGCATCAGTGCCAACAGTGATGTTGCTGTCTTTGATGATGATGATGATGATGGATAAAAAGTGGTTCGATAGACTATGTGACGATGGACCGAGCATGTGAAAATCAAGTTGATCCAAAATATGCAGGCGTGTACTCCTTCATTATTCCATTACTCACCCTACACGTCCGTCGAAATTCGGGAGTTCTAGAAAGTGTAGCCGGCGAAAGCTGTGTATCACCAATTACTTAGTATGTGGGGAGAGTATAAACATGTCGATTGAAACTGACGTATTCATGTCTATTGGAAGTCTTTCGTAACTTCAAGCCACAAACCATTCGCATTTTGGTGTGTGGGTTCGTTCTAGTCGCGATTGTGTTTAAATGCCTCCCTGAATAACATCCTATCGTGCCTGACCAACGCGGACGAAAAATTAGGTCGCCCTAAGCTTTAGTGTACATACAGGGCCTTATCATTTTCACTCTTCTTGAGTGAAAAATATGTGCATCCGCATATGTACATCCCCCAGGCTCGATTGTATTCTGTCCTGTTGGGAGCGCAAATGACATTCAGTTATGCAGTCGGAGCCCCCCAAGAAAAGGATTCATGTTTTCTCACACGTGCACCAAGTGTTCGATTTAACGTACCTTCATCTAAATCAAACTCACCACCTGTGATAAGTCTCGCTGTGCCTCACGGAGTCTACATTTTCGATTATTTTTTACAATTATCTCTGTGTGTTTAGATTGGTTTTACCGGTTGTTTATACATGCTTTTTGTCACACCAGGTCCGCATAATTTACGATTAATCGTTTGTGTAAGATAATCTCGACAGAATGCTCTACACGCGAATAGACCGTAGCGTCTAATGGCAGAAAACCTGTGTTCAAGGACAAGAACAAGCAAACCGTGGTCACGCCATTATCGTTGTCATCGAAAACCTGGTTTTTGCAGACAATGGATGCCGGTATTGAATTACAAGTGAAAACATGTTGGATTCTGCAGCAGAGACAAGGTGTATGTCTATGAAAGCACGCATTCTGCTTGTTTTCTTCCAGCTTAAACTCAAAACAAGCTATTACAATGTGGTTGGGAGCACAGATTCAGCACTTTTCAGTGAATAGTGGATCCCCGTGATTTGGCTCTACCACGGAATTAGACCGTGCCTCCCCGCAGACTTTAAAATCACTATCTAAGTTGCTCACGGAGGTGGTACGCATTGTAAATATCCAGTCAGACTTCCCAGTCAGTGTCTGTTCCTAGGCGTGCAGAACGAAGGGCAGCCTCACATGTCAGACGATGGAGCCAAAATATGTAACTGATTAATGTAATTTCATACAGGCCTATTTGGTTGCACGATTTAGCCTGGCTGTAACATGAATGAACGAGCAACCAGGCTCGAAAGACGCAGGTACAAGCTGCTTTTATTTTTTACATTGGATGCTTTCATTGAAGCACAAGGATCCTGATTATTATCCAACGAATACCCAACGTCCTGGAGTTTTGTGAGTCTTATGTCAAAGCGTGGTTTTAAATCACTACTCAAACTACCGCAAAGAACTTTACACTTGATGCTCCATTCGTTGCAGCTGTTGACCCACTGTGTGCACACAGTGACGATTTCCGGCAGGTTTCCTATGCTACAGGAAGTACGTTTTGGATGTCCGGATTGCGTGAGGCTGTGGTGGGAAGAAAGTGACGATTGTCTAACATAGCGACTCTTTCCATTCAATAAAAAACAAAGAAAAAGCAGCTATTTTTCTGTAACCAGTAGTTTTATGCAAATTCTCTGGTGCATACCTTCCTTCCCTCGTCCGATATCAATACTCCCGGCTTAAATTTAAAAAGACGGAGATCTACATGGCTACTAGTACTTAGAAACGGGAACCTAAAAATTCTAGAGGGCATTACATAACAATGAAAGAAACGTCGCCATGTGGCATGTACTGGACACCCGAAACCACCCATCTGCAGACAGAGCGTAACATCATGGTACGCACCTACGAGCCTATGATTTTACAGTTGAGTGGGGAACCCTACTCTCATCGTTGTTTTCATCTAACGGGAGAATAGTTTGGCTTTAGGAAGGGTAATACGTGCCTTATCGGTTTCTCGCACATGGCTTTGCAATAGGCAGATATCAACATGACTTGTTTAAGGCGGAGCAGCCAGCGATGTACAGCTTTTTCTCAATAACTTGAGGTCCGGCACTCGCTACTAATAGACTATTTTTGAAGTAATCATGCCATTAAGGAGAGCATAACGCGTATCGGCAACCAGTGATAATTTATATTTTTTGTTGCTCTAAACCCGGTGATATATAACTAACCGAAATACTGTGAAACAATCAGCATGCACTCACAAAATAATGAAGGACCAGTTTGATCGGAACTGTTGAAATGCCGACGTATTTCTTGAACGTTCGCCCAGACGATGTTTTTGCACGAAAACCAAAGAAACAAGTGTGCGTATATAGGACTGATTAACTGACAAAACAAGAAGTGAAGGGTTCAAAAAACAGCTTCCAAGACTAATGACACTCATGACTTCAGAGGAATATGGAATGAAGAATGTAAACCGTAACAAAGCGAACTGGAAGAAAACTGGGTGCTACCTGCGACCCAACGCCAGGTAGAGCGTTGCAGTTCGCAATTTTACAGCAAGCAGTAACTTCCGCACCCATCTTTGTCGTCTTGTATTCTGACGCGCATTCTGTGGTAGAGACGTCACTCGCTGCCTTGATGCAGGAGGCAGCGATGTTGCTGGGCGTTTTACTGCCATTGAAACTGAACGTCATATAAAAGAGGATCGGGTTACCGGTTAGTTCACGCGGATGTTCAAAGCTGGACCTGACCACAACAAACAAATTTTCTTGATGGCCTCGGCCGTTGCCAATAATGCTCTTGAAGCTCACAATCCTGCCATCAGCCAGAGCATTAAAATAATTGACATTTTCGATTACTAAGCATTTTTAGGGTTTTCTACAAACGCACCACTGGCTTAATTAGGCCATGTGCTTTCGGGCACCAGCATAAATGTCCAAAAACTGTTTACGTGTATGTAACTCGGTGCTGCAAAATGAAGGAATACTAGAAATTTTTGAATCTTCCATAAATTCATTGGCAAAGAAGCTTCTCAAACATCCCCGCAAATCGCAAAACGCGGTCAGAGAACAATCGTCAAAATGAAAACCGCAAGCTCAAAATTCGACAGCGGTCGTTTGAGTTTGGGATGACATGCTACAATAAATCGTGATTACGAGCCACCAAGACTGGGGTATGTGGGAACATTCGTCTGTATATGTACCTCAAAAAAGCGTTTCCATGGTCTTTACGACGATGCGCCGATTATTCTAGAGTCAAGTTGATTAGAAATATGCAGGTGTTTACTCACCTTACACGCTACACAAGTCGATTTAGATTTTGTTGTTTTCTCATCAATCGGAAGCTGACAGTTCGTGCAAGTATAGCAGGTGAAAGCTGTCTTTTGTGCAGAGCCACACCCTTAAAACGTAGGAAAAATATAAATATGCAGAATAAAAAATAAATTGGAAATATTAATTGCCGGATAAAGTTGCCTGATTGCTCATTTCAATTTACTCAGCAGTACACAAATAAACACTAGTGTGGAGACAGACGTTCTCATTTGGATTCGCTTGAAGTCGTTGAGCTGGTTAATACAGATTGAACGCTTCTAGGGCTTTTTGTATCCTCTGACCACCAATCATTGAGACAGCACGTGATCTGTTGAAATTTTGGGCACACGGTTGCGTGCGTGTCGTGGTTGGATTGTGAACAACCCATGGCTACCAATAGGGTACCACCGTGTCTAAACAATGCAGACAGATATCTCGGTTGTGGTAAACTTTGTTGTGCGTATGCAGCTTTATCACGCTGACTCTCGGGTAGAACAGATGTGTATCTGAATTAAATAGTCCTATGATGACAAGGTAACGCGAAAAACTGAATGACTTTAAACTATGGTCTAATCTGCGTGGGGCGCACAAGGCATTCAAGACCTACAGCCGATTTCATGGTCGCCCACAGGTACTCCAGTTGGGAGCACAAATTCGACTAGGGATTAACAGCCGTATTAAACGGACATTCCGAATGT
>NW_008751728.1:1651605-1664589 GCF_000715545.1 Opisthorchis viverrini
TGGACTATAAACATCCACACGCTCATTCAACGTGTGGCGGATGTGATGAACATGACTGATACTCTGTTCGTTGCTCTATTCATTATTCTTTTGTTTTAATATTCCATATGCTGTACATATTCGCCAATTCGAATACATACGTGCTGGTTGTTATGTTGCGCTGAATTCTGGATTTCTAGTTCGTCTGGTTATACCGATATACGTACGAAACTCAATTCTCACACCGAGAATTATTTCGAATGTACTTATTGCTCCCGCAGTAATAACCAAGAGACAGTATAGCACAAACATTGCAAAGAAATTTGCTGTTACCTTACTTATTCTGTTCTAATCTAGTATCTGAGATTTCTATGCACACTGTCCTAATTATCATACTCACAAAAGGTTTCACAATTAACTTCATTCCTGCACCACATGTGACCTTGTCTCAAACTCGGGGCTTCTAGAAAGCCTGCAGGACGCAAGTCATAGTAAGATCGACAGAATGCCTACACTTATCATAATTCGGTGCGGTGCAGAAATACCACTCACTTAAAAAGGCTTCCTCCCTGTAGCAAACAAACTGGTCCATTAGTGCAAAAGTACTTTTCAGCTCATTTCGATTTTTCTACCAGCATTTCCCGTTTTTTCACCAGATACTGTTCACACCCCAACACTCTGCCTGGAGTTTAGCAGCTAAAACAATACAACTATCTTGGTAAAACGTGGACTCAAAATGTCATTCCCAGATTTGTTCTCCCTTAACAGATTTGGAATATTTCAAAAACAAAACAGCCTTAAATGGCCCCCGTGTAAACAAAGTTCAGGATCGGTTTAAGGAAGGGAAAGGGCACACCGACCACTGTAATCATTTCACAGTAACTTTAGGACGAAAGCGGGAAAATTATCAGCTTCCGCATGAGGATAAATAGACTCTCAACTAGTTCCAGCGCGTACAAACAACGAAGAAAAATAGTCGTAAATCACAATTCTGTCCGAATCCTTGACATTGTTCTATGTGTGATGTTTTAACTGAGTGCGTGAATTTCATAAAGGAATAATTGTTTGCTTCAGGTGTTGAGCGGAGGCGTTGACCCGATTGCAGCAGTGGGATGGCGTGATAAATGCTACTCCTCTTTGTATTCAAAACATTCTTCTCCTGGTGGACGATTGTGGAATGTTTTGCAAGTCAGTATACAATTAACCAATTTGTCTCACCGCTGTTGAATGGTGAAAATCCTGTCGTATAGGTTGCACACAACCCTCACACCTGACGCCGCATCGTGATCCAATGTCCTTAAACATCACTCTGATATCGAAATAGAGAGAATTTCTATTGTTCCGCATGTGATATGCGAAACAACTTTTTCGACATTTATGGTGGGGCTCCAATCGCTATGGCCCAATTTAAGCAGTAGTGCATTCGTCAGAAAACCTTGAAGTTGCACTAATCAAGACCACCGACCATTTTTTATGCTTCGTCTTGTAAAATCATTTTGGATCCGAATTAGGTCCTTGGCAGTGATCAAGATCATCGTGGAATATCGGCTGTTGCGGTCGGATCCAGCCTTGAACATCCACGTTTAATATCCGTTAACTTGCTCCGTTTTTAGATGATGTTCACTTTCAGTGGCGGTAGAGCACCCAGCAACTTCACTGCCGCTTGCGTCACTATGACGACTGACGTCTCTTCCATGGTGTGCGCGTCGAGGTACGCACAGAATACGCAGGCGGGTGCCGAAGTTATAGCATGAAACTACACACTGTGATGCTGTACTACGTGGCAGTGAGTTGGAAGTGGTACCCAACTCTTTTATAGTTTTTTTTATTTTGACGTGCCAAAACTCATGTAGCCCGAAGGTCTGCAAATAAGAGCATGGTCTTCACGAATTTGTGGACTTGGTTGGTGGATATTTTACTTCCTCCTTCGCCAGTAAATCAGTCTATTTGCCACACAAGTTCACTTGGCCTAACATGCACCTGCAGCATCTTTGGGCACTTTCAAGGAATGTAGGGTATTACATGCAACTCCGATCGAATTTGCCCCTCTTTATTTAGTGAGTTCCCCTTGGCTGCGCCTGATGACATTCGTCAGATTCTTCTCGGCATTAAGAGCCCATCTGCCTCAGAGCTATAAAGAGATGAATTGTCATTTGATCTACTGCGTGGCATACAATTCAACTCGTACAGCATGTAAACTATTTCATCGCCCTCAGGTCCGTTCATTTATTCTTATTCTGGTGAGACGTCTGGGTTTGATTGGGATGGAAATTGTGGTTTCATAGCGCGCACATAATGAAAAATCATTGTATACCTTCACAACCTGGTGAAAACCGTTTGCTCGCCGTTAGTGCTCAGATCAATCCGTTCACGAATATCTATGCATCTTGTGCTTTGATGAATGGAATGAACGACGCTCAGAAAATCGAAAAATCATGTTTTGCTACGCGAGTTGTGCGGAACAAGTGTTGCATTCCTGGAATTATGTCTTGCTTCCCACTCTTATACTCATTATTTACTTCACGGGATTTGTTCGGCCTTATGCATTAACATTATCTCCCCAATTAAAAAGTGTCCTCTACACATGACTTCACTACAAAAGTGGGTCTTCTCGGTTTCAGTGCAAACCATATCTTTGAAACGAAAGCTATCATTGTCTCCAACTCGAATTCCTCTGCCTTCGTCTGTCTTTCACATTTAGTGACTCTGGCCATTCACCCAACTGCCCAAGGTCACTCATGGGCAGCAACGATTTTTCAGTTTTAGTTCTAGTCAACCGGCATCATCGTTGAACGTCACGCCCCACCGTTCTAGTTTTCGGGTTTCCACAACTACGGTAACGTTT
Organism: Opisthorchis viverrini; assembly: GCF_000715545.1. NCBI lineage: Eukaryota > Metazoa > Platyhelminthes > Trematoda > Opisthorchiida > Opisthorchiidae > Opisthorchis > Opisthorchis viverrini. The sequence goes on from NW_008751728.1 coordinate 1,654,430, forward strand.
GACGCAATAAGCGGGTCTCGTCGGTTGTATACTCGTCCCCGTTGTGTTGTTGACTGCCGCGTTTAAGTTGTAACGACCTGAGCATGCATCGATCAACCTATCCCCCACAAGTCGTGAATTAAATCTGTTGTAATAATTAGTGAGATACTTAGCCTCTGAGGACACACTTATTATGCAATTTTCCCTTCTCGGGTGGCTGTTGCGTGGACTACGCTGAATCTGGCACCCCGTTTTGAAGCACATTTAGACGTTTTTTATGCGCGCCCTTGCGCTGATAAAATTACTGCTTTGTAGGAGTGCCACATTAGTTATCCTCTTGCGTCTTTAGGGTGAACGTCAGCCACTGAACGGCAATATTAAACCTGACCCGGAAGGCTGGGCGGAGGCCCCAATACGGTTTATCAATAAGTGAATCAGTGAAAACAACAGAATATTTCTGGAGGCTAAGGCTTATACACTCACGCCCTGCGCAGCTTCAACCGTTTATCCTTGAACGTTTTGTCTAGCCGTTAAAATAATCCCTAAAATTTATGAACCTCGCAAAATAACACGGTCTTCTGCCTAACACTTGGACTGAATTCCATGTCTTATCCCATTGTCTAGCAACATCTCCCGTTTAAGCACTTCCTCAAATTCCCAGAGGTTCACGGATGTACACGCCAAGTAGACCAGTACTAGCCTATACGACAATCTGTACCCAAAGTATGTGAGCATTTAACCAATCGGAAGATTTAGGACGCTCTAGTTGCAACCGGAATATACTGGACGATGAAGTGCCTCTGTGTACACAACTTTCGTCAGGCGGAAGTTTCTTCTAAAGCGCTTGAATTTGCCGTCATTTGACCGGTGACGTGCAATTAGGGCTTATGCGGACAGTTTTACACTGTTTAACTGCAAGCGGTAACGTTTCTCAAACATAGAACAACTCCATACCGCTGAAATTGAATGTCATCAAAACAAAACATGAAAAGAACATGCACAACCTTTTATGCTACGCACCTGCGCTTGATCCAACGAACGGCTAAAGGTAGGTAGGTGTGGTTTGGAAATCAAATTATCCTCCTCGGTGGTGTGCTTCTTCGCTAGCTTAGCTGTGTTGCAACGGTCCTGAAATCAATAATTTCCATGAATCAGCGAAAGGGATCAAGGGTTTTCTTCCATGTGAGTTTTCCGACCCGGGGATGATGTAAGTTGTTTGGGTCATTGATGTGGCTATCTGGCCGCCAGTGTGCGCCCTTTCAGCTAGTGTTTAACTCCTCATCTACGGTATCTCATAATTCGTTTGCACTCAGGTGGGATCTGATACACTGTGCTAGAATGAATGCAATTATTCAGTGGTGGTCTACAAAATGAGTACTGTTTTGCATAGCTTCATTTCTGCTTAGTTCCGTGTCTGGATAGATTTTTGTGATCTACAACGCGTTTGTTATTCAACAGGTCCAGTCCGAGAACCATTCTCGTCTGAAGAAAGTTGGCGTCCGAATCCGCACTAAAATATTTTTTGAGGTGTGCTAAAACTATGTCAACATGGTTATTTTAATTCTACAGACCAGGTTCACCCTACAAGTAGCGTGCATCACAATTAGACTGCATATGTTTACGTAGACCAATAACAGCGTAACAACTGAGGATATAATTTGATCCTGATCTACCACCCCTCATCTTACCCCAAAACGAAGTTGAATCCCTTATGTGAAGAGAGCGAGCTTAGAAATTTTCAAAAGTGATGAAGTTCGGAGTTAGTTGAAGAATGATGGGGGCATCGTCACACCTGCTACAACCAGTTCTATCCATCCTAGTAGTCCCACTCGCAAACATGTGGTGCTCTACAGTATTTGTAGCATAATTCTTCGAATTGCGCACATGATTCTGTACTACTGGCAAAGGCTGGAGGCGGTGAATTCCCATTCGCAATACACAGTCAAACGCATGAATACACCAACGCGCACGCAAGTTTCAACATGGCGGTGGGAAGGGGAGGGATGAGGGCATTCCTCTACGTGCGCAAATGCTGTCCGTTCCTTTTCACTTCAAAAAATAACTTGGAGTTGACGAAAGCCTTATTCAGTAGTGTCCGAATTTTCACAGTGTTATTGGTGGATCTTTGCACCACAGAAACCTGTTGACGATTTCAGTATTCAGTATTCAGTACCAAAAGCTATATATGTGGACAAGGTTACGGGCTTGCGATCTGAGATAGAAGGAGGCCCAGGCTCAGCTGGAAGCGAAAGCGACAGAAATTGGATCTGACCTTATTAGTGTTATTTTTCGAGACATCAGAATACCGGATTTTTTCTACAGGAACATAGTTTCTTGTCTGAAGGGCAGATCTGCAAAACTCACCGACAGAGAGGCAGAATTTTCGCACCTCACAAAGTATCAGTGTACTAAATATGCTCCCAGAAAGGTTTGTGCTGTGACACGCTAGTCTAATGGCGTTTGCCCCAATCACCGCATACTTGCGTGCGCTAGCAGCCTAACAAAATCAGAAGTGGGTACATTTGAGCGTAATTCCGCTTGATTTTGTTTTGCAAATTTATGAAGGAATTTATGGAAGCTGCTCGGTTGGTGGATGTTTGTAGCAAGTGGGGAAAATCGGTCTCCATTGTTACTGTGAACGAAGCCATCGAGCTATGCAGGGTTATCTATGAGGAGCAGGTCATGAGAATGATGCGGAAATCACTAGGCTGCTGCGCCACGCGATATGGCAAATGTAGTGTATGATCCAATTGGTGGTTTTTCTGTCCGTTGCAACTAGAGACGGTGGTGCCTTATGAAGATGGATCAAGGAGGCGGTCAGTTACCGCCAGGCACGTACGCAGATGCACTGCACATAAAGCATGGATGATTTCACAACGCTCAGTTATATATAATGAGGTTTAGCTCCACGTCTGCAAGGAAGGGTGGTGAAAGTGACGGGAGTGCTCGCGATCGGATCTTGAATCTAACAACCTGACGACTGCTGTTAACGGGTGGATTTCCGTTACTAAAACTGGTATACATTTTGTGCTAACACTCGTGATGGACTAAAAATTGGACGGAGCAAGGTGGCATCACACGCGCATCACGAGTTCAAGCATCGACTTTGTGTCAGTGGGAGCAAAGTGTAATCGTCCTCCGTGGGGGGGGGGTTAATCTCCTCATTCAGTTCCAGGGGTAGGATGAAACCGAATATCACCAAATTACTCTTTAACTATGTGGCACCTAAGCATCGGGTCTCGGAGTACCTGGTACATGCGAGTGATCGGGTCCTCGATTGCGGCTTATGTTACTAGCGACTAATTCACATCATGGTTGGGAATGAAATAGGAGGTTCTAGCGCCAACCTAACGCTAATCAGACGTTTCCAAAGGCTGCATTTCGTCTGGACTTGAGTGAACCACGCTAACTCGTCCCTCATTGGACATTTAATCTGATGTTACTATGCAAGTGACTGACCCAGCTAGTCATCATGGGATTAAAGGGGTAACAGCGCTTCTGGAAATGTCTCCGGCGAACGGCACTGCGTTAGTTTCCTCCCAGACTTATTTTGCTTGGCGGTTATGAAATTATTTACTTCCAAGATGAGTTAAATTGAAAGTTGTATATTAACAACGAAGGATGATTTATTTCTTTGTGCTTATGAAATCAGCGGACTCTAACTAATGAATACACTCCAACGAAAGTTCCAAGTTATCAGGGGAAATCAGCAACCACTCAAACGATAATGGAGGACTAATTTTGATTAGGCGCTGTAGACATGATCATTTATTCCTTGAAAGTGTCCCAAGGTGCTTCAGTTGCAAGATAAACTGAGCTAAAGATGTATGTGACCGATTTATTGATATAACAAGAAGCATATGATTCACAAACCAAGTTCTCGGACGCCTAACGGCCGAGCTCTAATTGGCATTTTTTAGAAATACATGAACTTGCGTATACACACAGAAAAGAAATAAACTATAAAAGAGTTGGGCACCATCTTCAACCCGACGCCAGGTAGAGCGTTGCAGTTTGCAGTTTTACAGCATGCCATTACTTCTGCACCCGTCTGTGTCTTCTTATAATCTGACGCGCATTCTGTAGCAGAAGGGCTACCGTTCATAGTGATGCAAGTGGCGGTGATGTTGCTGGGTGTTCTGCTGCCAGTGAAACTGAATATCATCTAAAAATGAATTAAGTTGACAGTTATTTCACGCGGATGTTCAAGGCCGGACCTGACCACAACAAACAAATTTTCTTGATGGCCTTCGCCCTTGTCAATAATGCTGTTGAAGCTCACAACCCTGCCATCAGCCAGAGCATTGAAATAATTGACATTTTCGATTACTAAAATTTTTAGGGTTTTATACAAACGCGCCACTGGCTTAATTAGACCATGTGCACTTGGTCACCATCATAAATGTCCAAAAATTGCTTACGTGCATGTAACTTGGTGTCGAGAAATGGAGTAATACTTGAAATGTTTAAATCCGTATTGCCATATAAAGGCAGGAAGTTACCGGAACAACTGCGTACGTCGCCCAACACTGTCAGGGACCAAATGTAAAAATAAATCCCCACGCACAAAATCTGACACCGATTGTTTGAGTTCGAGATAAAATGCTACTAAGATTCGTGCTTATAAGCCACCGAGGATGAAGTGTTTGGGAACTGGTTTCAGTATAAGTACCCAAAATCAGCTTGAAGATATTGAATGACGATAGTATTGGTGGTCGTGTAAGGATGAAGTGTTTGGGAACTGTTTTCAGTATAAGTACCCAAAATCAGGTGCTTGAAGGCATTGAATGACGATAGTATTGGTGGTCGTGTGGTGGCAACTAGGTTTTGTTCACCATTCAGGAGTAAAGAGGCAGACAGGTCGATTGAGTACCGCCTTGGGGCGCCAGATGACGCACACGGTTTTAATTAGACGCGAAGAAGCATTTGTCGTATTGTTCAGCAGCTGTAATTGAATCGACACTTCATTTCAATGGTGCCGGCTGCCGAAATAATCTGCAGCAGAAACCAAAACCTCACCACTCCCATCCTCTCAGGTTTATGGCTCTATGTTTTGGAGAAATTCGACACTTACATATACTGTGCATTTAGTTTAATTGACTTTCGTCGTTATCGGAGGTACGGTGTGGTCGTTAACCCTGGTTACAATTAAGTCAGTTTTAAATCCAGGACATACAACCAAGACAGCAGGCGCGGGAAAAAATCATGCATGTGGACATGACAATGAATTGGGACTATTGCGGTTCGTTATTTGCGCTCACCGTAATTTCCTGAGAGTCCATTAACCTTCACGCAAATCTGATCAGTTTCTCGCTTTTTTCTTAAAATAATTTTTAGGAATAATCTCAGAGCAGCATTGGTTGACGCTGAAGAAATAATACACAGTAAATTCTTTCTGCATGCCACCCATACTTTAACTTAAACTCGATCGTGTAGCATATTCCTTCCTAAACTGAAAGAGAAGTAAATTTTTGACTAATATCTTGAGTCACGCCGATTTCAAAGCCCTTCACAAATGTCTTACAAATGCCTCGGACGACATGTAGGTGAGAGCAGTTATAGCGTTTTCCCCAAGACAGTTGTATATATATATATTTATATGTATAATAAAACACCGTTCACATTCTAGTAGTCTGATCGCTTTCAAGACGTCCTGCTACAGGGATTTTTGTGGGACCTCGAGAAATTTGCGTAATCAGAGATGCCATGTTATGCTGAAAAGTGCCCACCGAAATTCCCGAAGTTCCAGGTAGCTTGATTTTACGTGACGATTGTTTAATGTACGTGAAACTGTTTACTCATGCCTGGAGTGCTCTGGCAAATTTTGATGGCAGATATTTTCCAGATTTGGCAAGAATGGAAGATGGATGGATGGATCGATAAAAGTGCTTAACCATATTGATAGTAAATGTGCGCAAAATCTACGCAGTAAATGAGTATCTGTCAGTATTAATAACTTCAAAACGTTTCTGCACAGTTTAGCTAATGCCAATATTTGTTTTGATGTGATTTAGAGAGACCGCAAAGCAGTGTGGCTGGTCTGCGTGCACATTCATGTAAGCGAAACAGGAATGAAGAAGTTCAAAAATGCAATGATATAATAGTTGGGATATCACGAGTAGCCTCTGAATACACGACAAGAATATAGGAAAATATGCCTCTGAAGATGTGGTTCAACACATTTTTGATGATTTTTCCCTGTTCGGGACTCATATGGGAAGTACTGCACGCAATTTCGCCAGCATGGGATTAGACAAACTAAATAAATTGTCGTGAGTGAAGACCGTCGGAAAGAGAGTGAAGGGTGACGAATCTTTAAAATTTCATATATTCCAACAATGCATTATACGGTAATCACCATAGTTATATTGTTTTAGCTGCAGAACTCCACGTGGAGTGTTGGAGAGTAAGCAATATCTGAGTCAGAAATGGACGGCGCTAGCGGGGAAACCAAATTAGAACTGAAGAGCACTTTTGCCCCACAGGATCGTTTTTTGCGACCTACAGGAAGCCTTCCCAAGCAGGAGGTATCATGTACCACACGGAATGATGAAAGGTGTCAACATTTGTTTTGAACAAATTATGGCTGGCAGCCTGCGGGCTTTCTACATGCTCCGAGTTTGAGATAACGTCATATGTGACGCAGGATCGAATTTCATCACAAAACTATACGAGAGCAGGAGGGTGCAAAGAATCTAAGGTGCTGAAGTGGAAAATAGAGCATAAGGTAATAGTTTATGCACAAGAAACAGATTTCCTGAAAGTCGTTGTGCCCCTGATCATCACTGAGGGAGCAATAATCATGTTCCAACCTTATTTATCAGAAACGTGAAGGGTATTTTTGTGGTTTTCAGTGTGGTCAGTTTTTCCAATGTTTCAAGCCCATTGCCTCATACCACCCTGCTCTTGCCAGTAATCAGTGCATCTTGGACACATCAAGCACCCAGAAACGCAGAACGGAAGCTCGTTTTAAGATTTTGGTCCTCCGAGTGTAAACCAAACACTATCACTGGTAGCAATCGGATTCCATCGGCCTTGCATTCCCCCCTTCTTTTCGTTTGTTAATTACCCGTTATGACGGGTAGCAAACATGCAATATTCTCAATGTTTCACTGTAGCAAAATACGGCGAACTAGGGTTCCAGCTGGTTCTCGCCAGATTCGCCTCAAGCGAATCTGGTTGTTTCTACCTTGATTCTGTATAGCCGGGAAATCGATAAAGCATCAGAGACAACACAAGTGTTGCTCCCCTTGATTTCATCCACGGTAAAACTCAAAAATTTCGACGAACTTCATGCTAGCAATGTTGTGGAATGTAGGTATAAAGCATCACAACACAAGTGTTGCTCCCCTTGATTTCATCCACGGTAAAACTCAAAAATTTCGACGAACTTCATGCTAGCAATGTTGTTTGTGGTAGGTAGCTCGAATGCGCTGCTTGATTGTTGGTCTGTTCGCCGAGCTTGGCAGTTGAACTGCAAACGTCTAATCACCAATCGAGGTGATATCGTCAAGCTAAAGCATTGATTGCGTGAAAAAGTGAGTTGCTATTAAAATATGCAGGATTCTAGCCATTCACAGATCCATTACTCACCTTACACGCCCCACAAGTCGATCCGGATTTTGCTGTGTTCTCATCGATCGGAAGTTGACAGTCCGTGCAAGTGTAGCAGGTAAAAGCCTGTTGTGCATTCCCACTCTCTTAAGTTGCAAAAAACATATAAATGATGAAGATCAATCGGAATTATTTATCGGTGCATTAGATAGCCTAGATACTAAGTTCAGCTTACGCAATGATAGAGAAATGAACACCAATACGGTAACAGAGGTCCTCATTTGGATTTTGTTGAAGCAATAGAACTAGCGGATGCATGTTGAACACTTATAAAGCATTTCGTACCTTTCAAGCACCAATCATTCAAGCAGCACGTGATTTGCTCATATTTGATTGAGTTGCGATAGTATTAAGAGGTAACCATGGCTAATTGGAAGGCACCACCACCAATGCAGACGAGAATTTCAGTCTCAGAATTCCTTGGTGTTTGTGCACAATTTTATCACTTTCATCCCCCTTTGGGATTAATAAAATATGCATCATCTCAATATTTGTACAACAATATGCTCACGGCAATAATGCATCTGTCTTCACTGCGGTATGTCTGGTCTGGAGCTTAGAGGGAATTTGTTGATGCCCCGTGGAAAGATGAGGATAAACTGCCCCACAATTATTTGATAACGTTCAATTCGCCTACAAGTTTAGACTACGTACGGGGGTAAGAAGTAATAATGGATCCACTTGGTTTGGAATTCATCGTAAAGACAGTAGAGAACCTGACACAAGACTCATCAGTCCGAACCCACATTCCAAGTACTTGGATCATATCTCTCTTACCATGTCTTTTTGGAAGTAATTCACGAGGATGAAATTATAAACTACTACGGTTTTCATTGAGGCTTCAGCGAACAGGTCTTCCACTGAGCGGATTGGAACGCTGCGGCCGCACAGTTGGTTAAAAAATCTTTTAAAAAGCAAATGCCAGTTTGGTCAAACAATCAGTTAGAAGACGGAATTCCTGGAATGAGGGGCTTTTTACCTGGGGCATGGCTAGCGGAATATTACGATGAGTGCTAGATTCACAGGCAGCGTGTTCAGAACACGTAATCTGGGCCGGGATTTATCAATATAGGGACAAGTGCTTGCCTGGAGTAATATAAACTGCGGCATTTTGGTATGAAGACGAAGGCATTGTATAAATAGTCTCCTTATGCTAAAACATCTTTACGAGTTAAAAAAAGACGCCTAGCGGTAGGACGAACGCCAGTCTGACAGAGGAGAACAACACTTCCCACTGAGCAGAAGTAAAATCAAAATACCTGCAAAACCTTTTAGCTTTCACAACTACAGTCTGCCACAATTCGCCATGTGCTGTCGTGTTAAGGGCCATATTTGACGCCAGTCAATGCATCGGGTATTTTTAGGCCGTAAATATTAATCAGTGTCTTTTGAACTTGTTGAGGGGTTAATGAAAAATGGACTGCCGAACGATTTCTCGCACTGTTTATCGGTTCACACACTTGAAATATCTTACTGGCGTGTAAGTAGTGCAGAATTATTCAAAAGTAACGTTATTTAGCATATGCGGAAGAGAGATTTTGCGTGCCTGCTGATCTGCTTATTATTAATAAGACAGGAGCTAACATACAGGTTCGGACAGATCCCATTGTTCTGCACCGTCAGCCTAATCGTCCCCGCCATCCGTTGTGCTAAACTGGACGCACGGTATTTAGCCCAGATAATTCTTCCCTGCGATAACACGAGGAGCAGCGGAATTAGAGATGGCGTTGCGCGGAAGCAAGAGTGCCTTTACCTCTAAGTTCTCTCTGCTTTTATGTGTTATTCTGCTCCAGGTGCGCTCTAGTCTACACAAGCGGGTAGACCGCTGTCGTCTGAACATCTCCATTTTAGAGACAACCTGCTTAGTTCACTGGTTGACCCTGAAAAGCTTGCTCTAGAGCCTTTCGTGACTAACTGAAAAGGATGGTTGAAGAGGTATGTTAATCTTCTCTTTGTATCCTTGGTTCCTTACTGGCTGTTTACTTGCTTGCAGTTTAAAGGACGTTTCACANAGAAAGGATGGTTTTACAAGCTATGTTACAATGGTGGAGGCATAAAGAAATATCCAGTCATCTGTGATTTTAACGTAGACACAGACTTGTTTTATTCGCTTTACAATGTCTTTAATGTAAATGTTGTGGCCGAATACAACGGGAATGTGTTTAGCGAAAGTACTGTGTCCACATTGACGGGACCTTTACCTAAATGAGTGTAGTTATCCGTGGAGAGATGAGGATAAACTGCCCCACAATTATTTGATAACGTTCAATTCGACGACAAGTTTAGACTCCGTACGAGGGTACGAAGCAATAATGGAACCACTTGGTTTGGAATTCATCGTGGAGCCAGTAGAGAACCTGACACAAGGCTCGTCAGTTCAAACCCGCACCCCAATTACTTGGATCATATCTCTCTTACCATATCTTTTTGGAAGTAATTCACGAGGAAGAAATTATAAACCACTACGGTTTTCACTGAGGCTTCAGCGAAAAGGTCTTCCACTGAGCCGATTGGAACGCTGCGGCCGCACATTTCCCAAAGTTGGTTAAAAAATCTTTTAAAAAGCA
>NW_008751728.1:1664599-1676707 GCF_000715545.1 Opisthorchis viverrini
CTGGAGCTTAGAGGGAATTTGTTGATGCCCCTATAACCTGACCGTGCGACCGGAATCGCGCACATTTGTTGCGGCTTGGTTTCAGAATAAGAAAGGATGGGTTTCTGTGGTGGAGTGGTGGGGACAAAGAACTATCCAGTCATCTGTGATTTTAACGCAGACATAGACTTGCTTTATTCGCTTTACAATGTCTTTGATGTAAATGGTGTAGCCGAATACAGCGGGAATGTGTTTAGCGAAAGTACTGTATCCACATTGACGGGACCCTTACGTAAATGAGTGTATTTATCCGTGGAAAGATGAGGATAAACTGCCCCACAATTATTTGATAACGTTCAATTCGCCTACAAGTTTAGACTACGTACGGGGGTAAGAAGTAGTAATGGATCCACTTGGTTTGGAATTCATCGTAAAGACAGTAGAGAACCTGACACAAGACTCATCAGTCCGAACCCACATTCCAAGTACTTGGATCATATCTCTCTTACCATGTCTTTTTGGAAGTAATTCACGAGGATGAAATTATAAACTACTACGGTTTTCATTGAGGCTTCAGCGAACAGGTCTTCCACTGAGCGGATTGGAACGCTGCGGCCGCACAGTTGGTTAAAAAATCTTTTAAAAAGCAAATGCCAGTTTGGTCAAACAATCAGTTAGAAGACGGAATTCCTGGAATGAGGGGCTTTTTACCTGGGGCACGGCTAGCGGAATATTACGAGAGTAATATAACTGCGGCATTTTGGTATGAAGACGAAGGCATTGTATAAATAGTCTCCTTATGCTAAAACATCTTTACGAGTTAAAAAAAAGCGCCTAGCGGTAGGACGAACGCCAGTCTGACAGAGGAGAACAACACTTCCCACTGAGCAGAAGTAAAATCAAAATACCTGCAAAACCTTTTAGCTTTCACAACTACAGTCTGCCACAATTCGCCATGTGCTGTCGTGTTAAGGGCCATATTTGACGCCAGTCAATGCATCGGGTATTTTTAGGCCGTAAATATTAATCAGTGTCTTTTGAACTTGTTGAGGGGTTAATGAAAAATGGACTGCCGAACGATTTCTCGCACTGTTTATCGGTTCACACACTTGAACTATCTTACTGGCGTGCCAGTAGCGCAAAATTATTCAAAAGTAACGTTATTCAGCATATGCGGAAGAGAGATTTCGCGTGTCTGCTGAGCTGTATATTAGTAATAAGACAGAAGCTAACATACAGGTTCGGACAGATCCCATTGTTCTGCACCGTCAGCCCAATCGTCCCCGCCATCCGTTATGCTAAACTGGACGAACGGTATTTGGCCCAGATAATTCTTTCCNGACCCTGAAAAGCTTGCTCTGGAGCCTTTCGTGACTAACTGAAAAGGATGTTTGAAGAGGTATGTTAGTCTTCTCTTTTTATCCTTGGTTCTTCACTGACTGTTTGCTTGCTTGCAGTTTAAAGGACGTTTCACATATGGCATGTTTACTGACAGTCTCTGGTAACTGAGCGATTCCTTCCAGCCAACGGTTGGTGCGCATTACATACCAATGCACCTGAGATTGTGACAAGTTTTAGAATTGCGCTCCAGGTAACAAGACGTAAACAGGTTGTGTTTAATAGTATTTCACACGGCTGTTGACATAAAAACATTCCATGATATTTCTGACACATCTGTTACCATTGTTTTGAATTCAGACCTGGTTTGTCTTGGACACATCAAGGGTCCACCGTCGGTTTGCAGGATAACATGGCGTTACCCCGGTCCCCGAACGCTCAAGGTTTGAAGGCTAAAGTCAAATGCTAATCACTCATAAATTCGAACAACGAGCACCACAGCACTAAAACCTATGGTGAACCTGTAAAATTCCACTTCCATGCATTTTACATTTCGCGATCGAATTCGCTGCAGTCGTTAATTACCAGTTATGCATCCAGAGGTAATAGTTTGTGACCCAGGTACCTAATCCCGTTTCCAAAAGTTACAGTATTCTTTGTTTTACTGGCTACTTGATCTCAGGCTGCCCGGTCTGGATATTTCGGAATTTCGACATTCACGGAATACATTTTATGTAATCAGTTCTATTCGTTGCTCATCAGTCTGCGAATTACACTTGATCAACTCCACTATCAAGACAATTCATTGTGAGCAAGGTCAATTTGAAAACAGTATTATTTGCCCAAAGATGAAGTTTCAGGGTGTGAATTTACATTGGAGCTCGTAGGGTGTTGGGTAAGCGGTGGGACACATATATTAATCGTTGTATATAGCCCATTGCACCAGCAGTCGTATCCTAATACTTCAAGTTATCATGATACGTTAACCAGGCAACGGGATAGTTGGAGTTCAAGGGATTTGCGAAGTAAGATCTCGTTTGTTTCTTAGTCTTGAACAATTCTTCGGAGTTGGGTGAGTGGGAGATAAAACAGAGTGACCAGATACGACCTTCAAGGATGAAAGGTGATCTTGCCTGTCGCAGAGTTGAGAACTTACGACCAGCTCAGAACATGGCGTGGAATGGTAATAAATTCGGAAAAAGTGAAGAGGAGGCTGCAAGGCTACTTCAACATCTCGAGCCCGCATGTACAAAATCCCAGTCCTTGAACTTTGGTAAAAGTGAACAAAAAATAAGCAAAGAACCTGAGATAACTGGGGATAGTTTGTTCACAGTGCCTTGCCAAGAAAGGACGCGAAGTGCACTTACATTAGCCACGGAAAGTTGGAAATCATTTCGTCACACATGTTCGAACAGCGACAGTTCTCTCAGGTAAAAGTTTCTAGTCTAATTTACAGTGGATGCTGGTGAGAACACCGTATGCGAATATTGGGTCCGGCCTCTAGACCCGCGATAAATTTTGGTAGGTTACTTATTAAGATGGGCACTGTAGCATTGACCTGTATACACCGGATAAAAGTTCAAGCGTCTCACAATCGGGCAAACTGGTCCTACACGTCACTCTTCCACTCAAGAAGTCTCTCTTAGCCAGAAGTAGAATTATCCAATCTGCTGTATATAAACAGCTCAGCTTATGCGTACATCGGCAGGATAGACCGAATTCTCTAAGCGGGCAGCGGAACACTACTTTAAGTACTGGCTGGGTAGTCATGTGGGAGATATAGTACTTTTGTAAATGCAAGGCAATTCTTGGACTAAAGTTGTATCGATAGCTCTGAATAATTTTCAGTTTTTCCCGAGCTTTTTGGGCCCGGTCTGTTGTTTTTAACTATGCACTGCTGAAAGGAAAGTATTAGACAAACCTATTTCCAACGTCTACGTGGAAGCACGGTACGATACCATCGTGGAGCCAAATCATATGGTTCTATTCAATTGGTCATCGATAGATACGTGTAAAATATTTCCTCTGTGCATCTGATTAAGCGTTTGTTTTGAGTTACAGTTAGAGCGATGTAAACGGGGTGCCTGAATTTGAAGACATATGCCTTCTTGATCTCCCAGACACTCGGATATGTTTTCATTTACGTTTCGCTAGTCGCAACTGTTTCCACACACCACGTTCCTGAGCAAGTATTTTAAGACAAAGCGCTGACAAAACCAAGGTTCGCCGCCCTCACGCACAGTTTTATCCGTGTGCAAAACTCTAAGCTGTGATCCTCATACAAAACCCTTCTTAGAATCATTTATGGAAATCTGGCGTGAGCATGTACAAATTTGGGAAAACTCATGGGAAATTTAAATATAAGAAGAAGAAGCAAGTTTTGGCAAAATATTGAGGATACTCCAATAATGATGCTCATGCCAATGTGTTGGAACTGATGAATCAGAAAATAAATTTGCCTTCAAAACACCTAACTCGCTTTCTTGAAATAAATACAAAACAAACACTGAAGAAATCAGATCCCATGGGATTAATTGTCAATAGACCATGAAGTAAGAGACAGCTGAGTGAAACCGATCTATGTTGAAAAGCCGAGAACGACTGAAACTATTGTACAGCAGTGCTTATCTCACAAAAGCCCATGCAGAGTCAAACCAGCGATTTCCGGCCAGTAATCTGAAAACTTAAACTTTTGGCCACGACCAGCCAATCAGCAAAGTGATTCACTCACACTCAGACAGAATATCGCGCAACTCCTAATTCAATCAAGTAATTCACACCACGTGACCACGTGTGAAGGTGCTTGTTAAAAAGTTTCCCTTTAATTATTGCATCAAGTAGTAATTGCTTGTGATTCCGGAATCTATTCAATTCCACGAGCAGCTGTATGTGGGGAACGATTAGATGTTTGAATGACTAGCGGGTAGGTTTCGCGTTCGAGACCTCATGGAATTCTGTGACATGCGCCCTGCAGATTATTCCCAACAAGCATGAAACTGGTTTGCCGTGCTTCTAGATACTTCGGGATAGTTTGGTTCACCTGCAGGGTAAAATTCCCACTAAAGACAGGGGAACTCTTATTGGACCGATTCTCCATTTTACATTAGGTATGTCCGCATGATACAGCTGTCAAGCTCGAATCGAGGCTGTGCTCCTACCTGGCGCACCTATGGGCAAACATAAAATCAGCCATAGGTCACCTGGTGCCCCGCCCCCCACGCGGAATGGACCACAATTCAGAGTCATTCAGTTTTTTACGTGACCTTGTCATCATATTGATATTTAAATCAGGTACATATCTGTTCTACTCAAGAGTGAACATGATAAAGCTGTGTGCTCACAACAAGGTCCACCACGACCGAAATGTCTGTCTGCATTGGTTAGACACGTTGGTACTTTATTGGGTAGTGCGTCATAATACAATCGCGACTAGAACGCAACCGCCCGCCCAAATGTGAACAGATCACGTGCTGTTTGAATGATTGGTGGCTGAAGAGTACAAAAGGCCTCGCGAGCTTCGAACATGCACTGACCAGTTCAACTAGTTCAACCGAATCCAAATGAGGACGCCTTTTGCCGCACTGGTGTTCATCTGCCTTTGCCTGAGTAAGCTGAATTGAGTGTTCAGACAATAGTTTGCGCCAGTAGATATTTTCACCTTATTTTTAATTTACGTGTTTATATTCTTCTTACGTATTAAGGGTGTGGCTCTGCACAAACGACAGCTTTCACCTGCTATACTTGCATGAACTGTCAGCTTCCGAATGATGAGAAAACAGCAAAATCTGGATCGACTTTTAGGGCGTGTAAGGTGAGTACACGCCTGCATATTTTTAATCAACTTGATTCTCGAATAATCGGCGCATCGTCGTAAAGTCCATCAAAACGCTTTTTTTGGGGAAATATGTACTGAGAAAAGTTATCACACACTCCAGCCTTGACGTATTTCTATACCTTGTAGTGACGGCAATTTATTTCAAACTGAAGCGATCAATGTCGAATTTTTTTGCTTGGAGGTTTCTTCTTTACGCTTGTTCCCTGACCGAGTTTTGCAACTTTCGGAGGTAATCGAAGAAGTCCCCTGCCTTTTCATGTTATGAATGATTCAAAAATTTGAGTAATACTTCGTTTCTCAGCACCGACTTACATGCGTGTAAATAGTTTTTTGACATTTACGCTGATGTTCATATGATCGAATTAAGCGAAAGGTACGTTTGCGGAACACCTGCTATTTTTAGTGCTTTAGCTCGTGGCGCGTTTGTGACCTTCAGAAGCATTATTAGCAACGTTCAACATCATCGAGAAATTTTGCTTGTTGCTGTCTGGTACAGCCTTAAACATCTACGTGAAATAACCGTCACCTTGATCCATTTTTAGATGAGTTCCACTTTCACTGGCAGTGGAACACCCAGCGACATCACCGCCAATTGCACCACTGCAGCGAGTGACGTCTCTTCCACAGTATGTACGTCAGGATACAAGAAGACGCAGATGGGTGCAGAAGTTATCGCATGCTGTAAAACTGTGCAATGCGACGCTTTACTTGGCATCGGGTCGCGGGTAGCACCTAATTTTCTTTCATTTTGGCTTGTTCTCGTTTACATTTTTTACTCCCCGCTTCTCCAGGAACTACCAATAAAAGCATGATCATCACTAGTCTGGGAATCTGGTTTGCGAATCTCTCACTTCTTGGTTTGTCACTAAACCAGCCCAATATACGCACATCCTTTGGCTTGGTTTCCGTGCAAAAACATCACCTGGGCGAGTGATCAGGAAATACTTTGATATATCTACAGCTCCGACTAAGCTGGTCCTTCAGTATTGTGCTGATTGAGTCTGATGTCCGAGAACCTCTGTCAGAGCATTTTCGTTACAGTTAATCGGGTTCATACAAACAAAGAGATGACTTATCATTGGTTGCCGAAATGTAACATGCACTTTAGGTTGTGCTAGGAGTGAACAGTTTTGTCGCAAATAGGTCCATTCCTTGAAAGATAAATATCACTCCACCATTCATAGACTGCACCCGGGGTGCAATTCCCTTACTCGCATGATTGTTAAGAACAATACCTTATTCTGGTGAGCTTGGTATGCATTAATTTGGACCAGTTTATCGCCGAATGGCGAGAAAATTCTAGTCAATCATTGTATGTCTTCGTTAACTGGTGAAACAGGTTGGTCCAACCTTAATGCATAAATCAAGCTGTCCACAATAATCGATAGGTATCGCGCTTAAATAACACATAATAGTGCTCAGAGAACCCAGAAAAAATTACATTGGGCTACATGGACTGCGCAGAATTAGTGCTTCTTCACTGATATCATACATTTCAGTTGAATTACGCACTACCAAGTCCACGCCACCGGAGTAACTCACCCGGCAGTATTCATCACTTTCGGATGTACTTTACGCTGGCAGAGGCGAATGCCTCCAATCTGAACGCGTTCTCTTTATTTGGTAACTACGACGGCACTTGAAAATATCATAAGTGAAATCTACAAATGGCGTATAGTTCGCTGGAAAACCCCGTCTCTATTTCGTTCGTACTTTGCACACGGTTTCAATAAAACTGCCCCCAGGATATGAGCCACGCCTTCAAAGTTTCCTTTCAGCCGACTTTTCGCAATGTGGATACACAGGATCCAGTTATCTAATCGAATTCCAAAAATTTGATGAGCATACGCGAGTAGTCTGTAGACTTATTATCCAGGGTTATACTGGCAATGACGGCGAGAAAATTGTTTTTCATATGCGGACTATATTGTATGCGCAACAGTTTAAAGGGAGAAGTGACCTTAGAAATAAACAATGCACAAAAGTTGTCTGCAGCCACTTTTGATATTGTATAGATTGTGCTTCATGTTACAACACTATTTTTAATGGCGTCGATTTGTTTTCTTCAGGTAATTCTAGAGAGAAATTCGGACGTGTCCGAAGGACTGCGTGCATTATTTCCGGGTGTAATAGGTACGGAGTCGCCTCTGTGTCTACACGTCATTATGGTGGGGAGTGAGCATATATTTCCAACCGAGTGTTTGTTATTCGCCACTGGTCAGTGGAGACCCTGCCAGGATGGGGTCGCGTACACAGCGCTTGATTAGTAGTGGCCTGACTAACGGTTGTCTGGAGTCAGACCTAGAAGAATTGTATTCTGCAGTCAAACGTTTCGATTTATTCGTGCCCAAAACATTCTACTGGGATTCTCATGTAGAATCCATTTGGTGTTAGTTATGGAAACTTGACGTGAGAAGTAGCATGTATAAACGATTGGTGGAAACAACATGGTCAGATACAGACAAAATTTGGAAAAAACTGACCGCAAATGTGGATATCACAAGCACAAGCAAGAATTGATAAAGACAGTGAGTTTGATTTTTTGAGGAAAGCACTTGGGCAGGGTTTAACTAGAAACACAAACCAGCGGGAAAATAGCAGGTACAACCAACACAAAATAATAAAATTTAGCTTAATCAGCGAGACAAAAGTTTGTCGCAACTTGCATATTCGAAATATTCGGGCAAAAATCGAAACAATCCAATTCGGATCAGAGTTCCTCGGCGAGATCTATGTTTATGTGGGAGCGATTGGTTGGAGGACATTTAGTCTGGGACCCCCGGCGGTTGTAGTCATGGCATGCCTAAAGTGTACGGTCATAATGTTGGGAGCAGCACGGACAGCGAAAACGTCTAGGATGCCTGTATACTGTTACTCATACAAACTGGTTTGAACTGGTGTGTCAGGAAGCAAATTTGCCTTCAAAAACTTTGCCCGCACGAAATTACACCCATTGGATTCACTGTCAACAAGCCACGATGCAAACACAGATGAGTGGAGCTGATCTATGCTGAAAAGCTGAGAACGACTGGACTATTGCTTTGTTCTTGTTGGGCGTTGTAAGCTGCGCAGTGATTCAAGTTGTCATCCTGACAAGTTTACCTCTCTCTAGCCAGGTTATGAAGTAGCGCTATGCAACCGAGTGGCTATTCCGCACGCAAAACAAAAACACTGGTGTCAGATTTGCGAAATTTTAAGGATTTTGTGTTGCAAATGAATTGGAGACCTGTTGTAAAGCAGTGTGTACCTCACAAAGCGCCATGGAGTCTGGAATCACTGATCTCCTGTCTAGTAGTTTGAGTAATTAACCGTTTGTCGATGACTGGCCACCCAATAGTGTGATTCACTCGCACTAGGTCAATATGTATCGCCTCTTCATGATCCACCCAGGAACTCACAAAATTTGGTCACATGGATCGCCAGAATCTTTCACTATTAGTCACCGTATCAAGTGATGACCATCGGGTATTGCTCAGTTCATTCAGTTTGGGGCAATAATTTTAACAGAGATTACCCGAGTTTACACTCAATAAACTCAAGGCGATGCAAGGCAGTGGGCTTCGAACGTTATTGGGAGTCGTTCGTCACTGGTAATCAGCGAAATTGTCGACCTGATCAACCTCCTCCACGTCACTACTTAGTGAAGTTGACAGTTTGCTCGGATGCATTTCAGAAATCATATGGGCATTGGAAAACGTCTATAGAATGCATACCGATATCTCATCAACTGAAATTGTAACGCATTCGGTCGATTAAGAACTCGAAAAACAAGATACCCGGAAAGTTACAGGTTAGTCTCCTCTCAAAACCAAATCGGTATGCAGATGTGTGTATTTCGCTGTCGTGGAAACTGTACTGGTCTCAGATAATTATAAGGAAAATGAATCAACGACTTGGGTATCGACGTTACGTAAAATGTGAAGAATACTAAACAGTCACAAATAGCTTGCACATAAATGATGCCCTAGGCTGAATGCCTCTTGGTTTGGAGGTGGTTAGGACATACCACATGGCCCTGTTCACGGTAAAGTTGGCCTTTGGGTGTCACTTCAACACCAACCAGTTCTACCCTGCACCGACTGCACAGAAGATTCCAAGACAAGGGCCCGGAAGTTATCATCTCCGTTATGAGAAGCGAAACATCCAAATCACAAACACACTTTACTATCCACACACGTGATATCCTGTGCTGAGTGTGAAAATTTCAAAACCTGATTGCGAATTGGCGTATGAACTCATTTGTTTACCAGTTTAGTCTTGACAGAAGATTCACCTGGAATCCAGCTGAATTCCTCGTTCACGAAGTTCTTACTTGGTTCATCCTAATCAGGGAAGACGTCGGGGTACACCATATGCTCGATCAAGATAAACATCGTTTGTAATTACTGCAAAACGAGTCAGTTTTCTAACTGGGTGAAACAAACCATGCATAATGCTATAAAATTGAGATAGCCAGTTTGTTTGTTTCAGGTTGTTGAACCACTGAAAGTGACGCGGATCCAATTTCAGCTACCAATTTTAGCTGCTAATCGCAACTAAGTGGATTCCGGTAACCCACGTTGCGTGGATGGTTGCTCGTTTGTTCGCTGTGCTGAGCAAGCGTTTCATCTCCAACCAAGTTGACATCATCAGTGGGCTGATGGGGCATGCTATGGGACAGAGATTTGCATCAGTAGTTGCGCCAGAACATTTGTAGAAACAACTGACGGGGTCGTCAGCCGAAAGCGTTCGGATCATCACGAGATTCCTCGCACTTCCTTGAGTTTACCATTACTATATGAATAGGTTTCATCTCTCTTGCTAAGGCTTTCGTAGTAAATTTTTAGGCTTTGGGGGCTTTTTATCACATCGTTTACGGGCTTTCGGAACGATGAGATGAAACAGACAGGTTTAGGTTTATCAGCACACTTGGCTCCAGGAATTCCTTTGTTAGCGAACGACCACACTGGAAATCGGTACTCCAAACCTCACATCACAGGAAAGGCACAAGATATCTGTTCACGAGCAGCGAAGTGCCTGTTACTCGTTTTAAATTCTGCCGTATCGAACATTACACCGACCAAAATTAAACGCTGGAGTTAGTAGTAAGTTTTGTGATACGTTGTTGGAGACATTTTGTGCGTTTCTAAGAAAGGGTGAAAATCCAGTTACGTCGCAAACACAATCTTCAAGTCATTCGAGTGACAAGATGATGGGGAATTCGTCAGTTAGCTTGTGGGCCTGCACAACACAGCAACTACTTAGCGCAACAAAATGGATTTGGGTTGCATCCCTGTAACCTTTTACGGCCCTGTGTGTACATGAATGATTGTGTTCCCGTGGTCTAACTAGCCCGACTCTGCGGACAATCCCTGAATGCCTGCGCAAGGATGGTGAAACTCAGCCGTCCGTCCTACTCAGCCGCTTAAACCGTCTCCAAGACTCAATGTTTGGGAGTTCGCCTTGACTATCTATTGGATTCAGCTGGCATAAACTGGTTGGTTGACTGGTTTGTCCAGGAGAGATATCACGAAGGTGGTCAAGTGTGTGTGAGTGGATTATGCTAGTCTTCACGCTTTCCTGGTCTTTGTGTGCGTGATTACTTGAAAAATTCTGGTGTCCCAAGTGCAGGAAGAGTTTTTGTTGAAAATCGGCGGGTTTGATTGTGTAAACTTAGGGTTTTTCAAATTTCTGCTTTACGTCATCAGCTTACTTGAGCCAGCTTTCAGGACATATGTGAATTTGTGAAGTCTGTCCGGGAAAGTAACGCGATGTTTGTCTGTTCGTTAAGCTAGCCCGTTGCTCACCATTGCGGGTTTGGTTTTTACATTTAGTAGAATGCATCTGTAAATATACTTACCAAAAAGATGACCTCATGAATGAATTTGTTACGAATTTGATCTGCCAGACATTTGAGTAGATCACCGCAATGCGGCTGACTACTTCCTGAAAAAATACCGCATCCAACAGCATGTCCTAGAGCGAAGGCTTCTCCCATCGCCTCACATTTCAGTATGACAGCAATTTCCCTCCATAAGTTTGGGTAACAGTAGGAGATCTGAGTTTTATTTACAAAATTGTAGGCCTAATCACCTCCAAGGTATTTTTCTTCCTGTTATGGTTGTCCTGGATCCGAAAAATTAGTTTCTGGAACGTACTCACGCGTATCCTATTTGATCGACGGACTGACATAGACTGGAAACGCTTTCTAGTACAGTGAATTTAACACTGATTGTTTTATACCCCCTGACGGTTTTAGGAAAACATTAGATGTTGCCCTTAATTGAGACAACTTGGAGCAAATAAACAGTGAGATTTCTTGTGGGACGAATGTCACTGAGGTCAGTAGCTCACTCCTACATGGGAACAAGCCAACTTTACCCGGAAATCATTACCAAAAAATGCGTGATACAGCCTCGGGCTGCCAACAGTCCAATTCACTCCACATGACCGTTGCGATGACTATCTCGAAAAACTTTCAACCCAGCTGAATAATAAATGAAGTGAAAAATCCGTCACCAGAAACGGTTATTTATGAATGATACACAACTACGCAGACGGACAAAAAGTGCAAACAAAGGTTCAAGAGCATCTTCACGTGAATTGATTCGGAAGAACTAGACCCTAAGCTAGACACAAATGCATGTGGGTTACCATATCAGTCTTAAAAATTGATGACCCATCATAACACAGAATCCCTTGATCGACACCCAACACAGATTAAGCTTGACTTAGCTGATTGCTTCTTCTTCCACACTGAAACTCGACCAAACTCGTCACCTAGTCTCATGGCCTGACGAAGCCCTTATGACAAAACCGAAACTTTGTTCAGCAATAAGCCTACCAATTGACCCCAAAAGTATACAAAAACGAGAAACCCGTCGCCAGTTTATTTCCAGATTCAGTGTTCATCATGTTTCGAAGAGTTTGGGCAAAGAGGTGTGGAAAACGGTCGAGCGAGCGGGGGGCGCACAAAA
>NW_008751728.1:1677628-1680094 GCF_000715545.1 Opisthorchis viverrini
AAAACATTAGATGTTGCCCTTAATTGAGACAACTTGGAGCAAATAAACAGTGAGATTTCTTGTGGGACGAATGTCACTGAGGTCAGAAGCTCACTCCTACAGGGGAACAAGCCAACTTTACCCGGAAATCATTACCAAAATTGCGTGATACAGCCTCGGGCTGCCAACAGTCCAATTCACTCCACATGACCGTTGCGATGACTATCTCGAAAAACTTTCAACCCAGCTGAATAATAAATGAAGTGAAAAATCCGTCACCAGAAACGGTTATTTATGATGAGGACTGGTTTCTCTGGCCGTTAGTATTCGACGAAATTTGATGTATGTATTTTTGGCTTTTCATCTTTTCAGTTGGTAAATTTCCTGTGCAACGCCATCTCGCATAAGATTTCTTTGAGATGACCAACAGAGATTCCTCAGAGTGTCCGCATAAGGTTTTATGAAATGACTGATCAAACTTACTTTACCACTATGCGGTATAAACTTCATAAGGTGGTTGTTAGCAAAACCCCCGTCTTGGAACTGGCGAGAGTTGATACGTGACTGTGTGTGGTTATCAATGCACGTAAAATTATTGGCAAAAAGGGGTTTGGGGATAGAAAGCCCAGTCAAACCAAAGTTCCCAAATCCCTCCCTCGACACAACTACGCAGACGGACAAAAAGTGCAAACAAGGTTCAAGAGGCATCTTCACGTGAATTGATTCGGAAGAACTAGACCCTAAGCTAGACACAAATGCATGTGGGTTACCATATCAGTCTTAAAATTTGATGACCCATCATAACACAGAATCCCTTGATCGACACCCAACACAGATTAAGCTTGACTTAGCTGATTGCTTCTTCTTCCACACTGAAACTCGACCAAACTCGTCACCTAGTCTCATGGCCTGACGAAGCCCTTATGACAAAACCGAAACTTTGTTCAGCAATAAGCCTACCAATTGACCCCAAAAGTATACAAAAACGAGAAACCCGTCGCCAGTTTATTTCCAGATTCAGTGTTCATCATGTTTCGAAGAGTTTGGGCAAAGAGGTGTGGAAAACGGTCGAGCGAGCGGTGGTCGCAAAAAACCTTGGCAGGACAGCGGACTTTAACCCAATCACTTTAGTCCAATTCACTAGGAAAACAAACAACTCAGACCTTGATGCATAACCACGTACTCGCATGTTATACGCGAACGAATTCGTAAAAAATATCCTACTGAAAGCGGAAGCATCTATAGCATCTACGCTGGAACAGAGGGAACTGAGTATTGCTGATCTGAAACAATCGGCTTTATATATCTCGAAACCTCCGGATGGAATCGAACTCACTATCTACGGGCTGGTAGTTGGACGAAACGCCGAGCATTCCTTGCTTTGGGCAATTCCCAAAGTGTGGTTTCGTTTTGTCAGGGTATCAAGCACTTTAACATTCTTCACACTGGCAGTGTGTGAAATCACGCACACGAGAGCACTGTTGCGTACTCCCCCTTCGGCACCCGTCAATAAGAAATCTGAACCAGGCTGTTGTATTTTTAGCGTTTAGTGGGCATGATTTGAGTATCGGACGATGTCTGCCCTTTTCTACTCGTTGCAAAAAATATGTCACTTCTAATAAGCTGTTTACCAAATGGTAAGAGGAGCAGAATAATTCTGTGGCAACGCGCACAAAGTTTGCTGGCCTATTTTATCAGAATCGGTTTCTTTTCAAACAGACTACTTTGTCCAATGACGTTCCATATTGGTCGACGTGTGTGAATTCCAATGAATCTAACCTTGTACATTTCCAGAAAAATGGGGTCCACAAAATTTTCCGCTTTTTGACCGTACATTCTTGCAGGATCTGGTGAATAAGTTTCATTTCATCTGCTAAGGCTATCGTAGTCAATTTTTCGGCTGTGGGGGCTTTTTAACACATCGCATACTGGTTTTTGGAACGATGAGATGAAACAGACAGGGTAAGGTTTTACAGCACCCTTGGCTCCAGGGGTTTCCTTGTTAGCGATCGACCACACTGAAAATCGGTTCTCCAAACCTCACATCAGAGGACAAGCACCGGATATCTGTTCTCGGGCAGGGAAGTGCCTATTACCCGATTTAAATTCTGCCGTTTTGTGATACGTTGTTGGAGACATTTTGTGCGTTTCTAAGAAAGGGTGAAAATCCAGTTATCTCGCAAACTCTTTGCAACTTTCAGTACAAACACAATCTCCATGTCATTCGAGTGACAAAATGATGCTAGTCTTCACGCTTTCCTGGTCTTTGTGTGCGTGATTGCTTGACAAATTCTGGTGTCCTAAGTGCAGTAAGAGTTTCCGTTGAAAATCGGCGGGTCTGATTGTGAAAACTTAGGATTTTTCAAATGTTTGCTTTATGTCATCAGCTTACTTGAGCCAGCATTCAGGACATATGTGAATTTGTGAAGTCTGTCCGGGAAAGTAACGCGATGTTTGTCTGTTCGTTAAGCTAGTCCGTTGCTCACC
>NW_008751728.1:1682942-1687686 GCF_000715545.1 Opisthorchis viverrini
TTAGTTTTGATGAGGACTGGTTTCCCTGGCCGTTAGCATTCGACGAATTTTGATGTATGAATTTTTGGCTTTTCATCTGTTCAGTTGGTAAATTTTCTGTGGAACGCCATCTCGCATACGATTTCCTTAAGATGACCAACGGAGATTCCTCAGAGTGTCCGCATAAGGTTTTATGAAATGACTGATCAAACTTACTTTACCACTATGCGGTATAAACTTCATAAGGTGGTTGTTAGCAAAACCCCCGTCTTGGAACTGGCGAGAGTTGATACGTGACTGTGTGTGGTTATCAATGCACGTAAAATTATTGGCAAAAAGGGGTTTGGGGATAGAAAGCCCAGTCAAACCAAAGTTCCCAAATCCCTCCCTCGACACAACTACGCAGACGGACAAAAAGTGCAAACAAGGTTCAAGAGGCATCTTCACGTGAATTGATTCGGAAGAACTAGACCCTAAGCTAGACACAAATGCATGTGGGTTACCATATCAGTCTTAAAATTTGATGACCCATCATAACACAGAATCCCTTGATCGACACCCAACACAGATTAAGCTTGACTTAGCTGATTGCTTCTTCTTCCACACTGAAACTCGACCAAACTCGTCACCTAGTCTCATGGCCTGACGAAGCCCTTATGACAAAACCGAAACTTTGTTCAGCAATAAGCCTACCAATTGACCCCAAAAGTATACAAAAACGAGAAACCCGTCGCCAGTTTATTTCCAGATTCAGTGTTCATCATGTTTCGAAGAGTTTGGGCAAAGAGGTGTGGAAAACGGTCGAGCGAGCGGTGGTCGCAAAAAACCTTGGCAGGACAGCGGACTTTAACCCAATCACTTTAGTCCAATTCACTAGGAAAACAAACAACTCAGACCTTGATGCATAACCACGTACTCGCATGTTATACGCGAACGAATTCGTAAAAAATATCCTACTGAAAGCGGAAGCATCTATAGCATCTACGCTGGAACAGAGGGAACTGAGTATTGCTGATCTGAAACAATCGGCTTTATATATCTCGAAACCTCCGGATGGAATCGAACTCACTATCTACGGGCTGGTAGTTGGACGAAACGCCGAGCATTCCTTGCTTTGGGCAATTCCCAAAGTGTGGTTTCGTTTTGTCAGGGTATCAAGCACTTTAACATTCTTCACACTGGCAGTGTGTGAAATCACGCACACGAGAGCACTGTTGCGTACTCCCCCTTCGGCACCCGTCAATAAGAAATCTGAACCAGGCTGTTGTATTTTTAGCGTTTAGTGGGCATGATTTGAGTATCGGACGATGTCTGCCCTTTTCTACTCGTTGCAAAAAATATGTCACTTCTAATAAGCTGTTTACCAAATGGTAAGAGGAGCAGAATAATTCTGTGGCAACGCGCACAAAGTTTGCTGGCCTATTTTATCAGAATCGGTTTCTTTTCAAACAGACTACTTTGTCCAATGACGTTCCATATTGGTCGACGTGTGTGAATTCCAATTAACCTTGTAAAATCCATTTCCAGAAAAATGGGGTCCACAAAATTTTCCGCTTTTTGACCGTACATTCTTGCAGGATCTGGTGAATAAGTTTCATCTCTCTTGCTAAGGCTATCGTAGTCAATTTTTCGGCTGTGGGGGCTTTTTAACACATCGCATACTGGTTTTTGGAACGATGAGATGAAACAGACAGGGTAAGGTTTTACAGCACCCTTGGCTCCAGGGGTTTCCTTGTTAGCGATCGACCACACTGAAAATCGGTTCTCCAAACCTCACATCAGAGGACAAGCACCGGATATCTGTTCTCGGGCAGGGAAGTGCCTATTACCCGATTTAAATTCTGCCGTTTTGTGATACGTTGTTGGAGACATTTTGTGCGTTTCTAAGAAAGGGTGAAAATCCAGTTATCTCGCAAACTCTTTGCAACTTTCAGTACAAACACAATCTCCATGTCATTCGAGTGACAAAATGATGCTAGTCTTCACGCTTTCCTGGTCTTTGTGTGCGTGATTGCTTGACAAATTCTGGTGTCCTAAGTGCAGTAAGAGTTTCCGTTGAAAATCGGCGGGTTTGATTGTGAAAACTTAGGATTTTTCAAATGTTTGCTTTATGTCATCAGCTTACTTGAGCCAGCATTCAGGACATATGTGAATTTGTGAAGTCTGTCCGGGAAAGTAACGCGATGTTTGTCTGTTCGTTAAGCTAGTCCGTTGCTCACCAATGCGGGTCCGGTTTTTACGTTCAGTTCAAACAGATGGCCTCATGAAGGAACTTGTTACGAATTTGATCTGCCAGATATTCGAGTACATCACCGCATTGCGGCTGACTACATCCTGAACAAATACCGCATCTAACAGCATGTCCTAGGGCGAAGGCTTCTCCCATCGCCTCTCATTCCAGTATGACAACAATTTTCCCCCATAAATTTGGATAACAGTAGGAGATCTGAGTTTTATTTNTGTGACAGTACCCGCAATGCTGCCTATTATCCTAAATTCACTGTTTACGGGTAATGGCGGAAAGTAACTGCACTTTAGTCGGCAAGCTGGAGCACCTCCTCGTGGTGCCGACTGAGTAGCCTGGTCGTCAGTCTGGGTGAGCTAAGAGTTCAGCAACTCCAGACAGGGCCAACCACCCCGTTTGGTTTCAACGTGCTGGTTATTTTCGACAATTTATACTACGAATCACCTGGCGCCTCCGCACCAGTTCCAACCAGTACACAGGAGAGACTCGTTGAGTTCACATGTGGCAAGTGGTGCAAATCGAAAGCTGTCTTGGTAGCACACCATTGTGCTCATGACAATGAAAGTGTTGGTACGAACATGGTTGCCCAATTGGCCTGCGCTGATTTTTCCTGCCTTTTTTCGACGAAGTTTGGCTTAAATCAACATCCCCGGCACATACACTGCACCCAGCTTAATGCAGATAAGCTTGAATGAGTGAAGTATTCCGGCATCCGCTGGTTCCAACAAGAGTCACAATCACTCTTACGACTGGCTAACAAGTTATATCCATCTTGTGGCACGCAAGCCGAGGCGTTCACGAGATTGGAGCAGTATTTTCCTGGTCGATCGGCTATCAGCATCAAAACCAGGTTGCGGGTGCTTAACTGGCAAGCACAACTGCACAAATCGGAACCTGAGTAAACTATCGGCCAGACGATGGCCTACTTATCAGAAGCCGATGACTACAGCGTCAAGTTTAAACAAACCGTGGGTTGCACCGTGTCACTCTTGGAATCCCATGCTGACCGTTCGCTTGCTCGTGTTAACCTTCTGGCATTTGCCCGAGGGTTGCAGTCTGGCATCATGACACCGGAGCAAGTCCTGTCGCTTCTGGACCTCCACGCCTCCAGGACATTTCCACACACCTGGAAAACTGTTTCCCGACGTCGCCGTCAGTTAGCCCATCGGATCCCGGTCAGCCGAAAGCAGATCCGCCGAGCCAACTACGCCGCCATCCAGACTCTATACCACCAAAGACGGAAAGATGCAGCGTCTGCTGTACTCGATGGGTCATGGAAGGATTTATACAAAGGAAACTGCGGCCTACCTATGGACGCCGAACAGTATTGGAAACAAGTGCTCTCAGCTCCAAAACACGCGGATAGCCGACCAAGTCGCATGGTAGTACCATCCGACTGGAGCTTGATCGAGCCAATTACAGGAGAGGAAGTTGGCCGTACGATCCGTTTAATGGGCAATTCGTCCCCAGGCCTGGACAAGCTCACACCCAAGACGCTCCGCCGGTTCAATGCTAATGTGCTCGCTGGGTATTTCAACTTATTTTTGTTATCTGGGGGTTGTCCCCCACATCTGTGTAGAGCCCGTATTACGCTAGTTCCGAAGGTCCCACATCCAACTTCACCTGATCAACTGAGACCGATCTCCGTGTCATCCATTCTTGTCCGTTGCTTCCATAAGGTGCTTGCTGATCGCTGGAGTCGTAGATTGCAACTGCCCTCTCTTCAGTTTGCATTTCTGCATCGAGACGGCTGTTTGGAAGCCACATCGCTGTTGCATGCCCTGCTTCGTCACTCTTCAGCGACTGCTTCTAACCTCAGCTTGGCGTTTGTCGATATCTCGAAAGCGTTCGATTCGGTTTCGCATGACACAATCGTCAGATCTGCCAAGGCGTTTGGAGCTCCGTCACCTCTAGTTCGATACATCGCACAGTCCTATGAGAATGCTGTAGCAGTTTTCCCCAGTTCCGAGGTTCACTGCCACAGAGGTGTGAGGCAAGGAGATCCACTCTCCCCATTATTATTCATTATGGCAATGGATGAGGTTCTTGGATTGTCGATGCCGCAACTGGGATACCAGTTCCATGACACCTTAGTAGATGGTTTTGCTTTCGCTGACGACTGGGTCGTGTGTGCAGAAAGTCAGGCACGCCTTAAAGAGAAGCTTGAAGCTGCTGCGGTCGAGTTGGGAAGAGCTGGCATGAAAATAAACGCCCGAAAGACTAAAGTGATGGTTATTTGTGGGGACAGGAAACATCGGGCAACAGCAGTCTCAGTCGAACCATTTCGCTTTGCCGAGGAACTAATCACTCCTCTGGGTCCGACAGACACTGTAACATATTTGGGCATTCCCTTCACCTCCAAGGGGAAAGGGGTCTTCAACCACCGACAGCACCTGCTCAAGTTGCTCGAAGAATTGACGTGTGCCCCGTTGAAGTCACATCAAAGAATGGATATCACGAGGAACTACCTGACACCAAGGCTGATATATTCGCTCGTGCTCGGCCAAGTCCACAGGAACA
>NW_008751728.1:1688523-1717785 GCF_000715545.1 Opisthorchis viverrini
AACTTGCACACGCTCATCTGTCTTCTAATCGATGGCTTTTTATTCGAAGATCCCACTGGAAATGTTGCGTTCAAGAAGAGACCTGCAGCCGAGGGACGATGGATGGAACAACTCACGACTGGAGATCCGATAATGCCATTTGCTCCGGATCTCATTGAATTCCCCTATTAATACGTGGACCTTGGGGGCGTCTACAACCTGAAGTCAATTAAGTTGTGTATTCAAGTTGAGTCTTGGCAAGTGTATTTCAACTGTTTTCGACTTATTCGAATGTTGTCGTCAATTCGGACGAATTCCAATATTCTGCTCGAAATTCTCTTCAAACGCTCTATTAGGCGTGTAATAATGGGGGATGCTAGTGAGGTATCTGACATTCAAACATGGTCACATGACTGCCAACACAAGAACTAGAAGTTTGAAACTCCTCTATAGATGTTATTAATTGACTGTATTTTCACCGCATGATTGTACTAGAAGTTTGAAACTCCTCTATAGATGTAAATAATTGATTGTATTTTCACCGTATGATTGTATTTTTACATTACTTAAACTACTTTAGTGGGGGCAAAGTAACTGCGATTTCCTGAATGGCGCGTTTGTTTTCCTTGTTTAACTTGTGTAAGAAGGAGTGCTCCAAAACTGTAACGACTAGGAGTGGAAGGCATTGATTTGGTCTCGAGTATGATCTATGTGATGCTTGTTAATTCTATTGAAACTACGATTGCATTTGCTTTTGGTGAATGGATGAAAGCCATTCTCTGCGAACTTATTCAATATCGCTGACGAAGTGAGCACACACAATCCAGCAGACACGAAAGTAAACGTCTCCGATGCACCGACATTCTCAAACCTGCATACTCCTACGCGTCCAGTTGAACTTGCTGGGACATTCAGTGACCAATGAACAAGAGTAAATGAACACTGCCAAGCAGTTCCGTACTTTCCCTGATAATCTCCACCCTACGTAAGATGCGGAGGCGGTGTTTGGGAAAGGGAACATAGGCTGACCCCAACACTGGAATCAGCTTCTGGCTGTATTCAGATTCCCGCTTTCATACTCATGTTACTTCTCCACCATACATATATAATTTGGACGTCTTAGAGGAGTATGAGCTAGAGTAAGGACCAGAGAACGTAACTACTAGTATTCATGCCCATCGCCCGCCCCGCTACTCATCGAGATATAACATAGACAGAATGAATGAAGCTAATGGTTTTTGTTCACGGTGTGTATGATCCAGCAGTAACGAAGCGGACTAGAACGCTGGGATGAATCATCATATGAGCAAGCTCGGTGGAGCTCCCTCAAAGACTGGTGGTGGCTATGTGATTGTATACCAGCTAGGCGGGGTTGAATTCCACTGGATTGTGTCTGGAACTAGTTAATTAAGACTTCATCGGCTCAGTCTTGGCTGGAAGTCTGTATGTGTGTGGTTGACCACAGATCAGGATGTCGCAATGTTTGCACACGGACTTGAATACAGGAACTCATAAGAATCCAGTGTCCGACGAGTCCAACAATCGCATCGTTTAGAAACGGTGGAGTCTCCTTCTATAGTGGCAACGGTGAGACTGGTCACTTCTTGTGAGACCGGAGCAATTTCTTCCAATCCTGGCCGTAGTTTTCGCCATTGAGGAGCTTGGTTTGAGAATTACTTTGCGGAAAATTAATAGACAAAGTGTTTTATTGGACAGCACGGTATCACCAGACTTGCGGAACTCCAGAGAACCATACATAATCTGCTAGGTGCCAGCTGACCACATCTGTGTGTGAAGCACGGTAAATTTTCGGATTGCCACTTTCGACGAGCAGGTTAGGTTAACCCTCAGCGTATCAGTTAGATTCCCATCTCCGTAGCACCATTGCATCTGTGAAGTATGCATGGGTACTAACACAGTGAGGACAGCTTGAAGCACGAACAGAATCTAAGTCATGCTGCACGAGTGCGTTGAATGACCCAGATCACACACACATACATGTTGAAGACTTGATAATGCTGAAGCCGACAAATAAGAGCGCTGACGGCCCTTGTATGACAGCTGGAGTTAAAAGGAGAGGACATTTGGTGCACCTGACAAGTTTCTCACGGCATACCATATCTGGCCGCTTTTCAGCAGTGACTGTTGCTTGAATTTGTGGATTGGTCAGCTATTTGATTTTGGTTAACTCCGAATTTCATTCTACACATTGCATGATAATTACAAAAGATTAAACGAATTAGCACTATCGTTGCAGCTGGCGAGGCCCTTTATGGTTAAGGCTTCTTACCTGGCCCCCTGACCTTCCTCTGTGGTGTGGCGTGATCTGGTAATCGCGTGTATTTTCAAGCCTACCAAAATCTCGTATGTTTGCAAATCGGTTAGACAATACACAAAAATTAGGGTGCACAACATAAGGTAGACTTAGCTGGAGACGGCGCGTTTGTAGTATATCACACATCCATTCGTATCCATGAAGGATGAAAGAAATTTTATCGGTCTGATAGAATTTTATTACCGCTGCCTTTTGTTTGTTTTGATTTCCAGAGGCTGCCAAGCCAAACAGTGCATTTCGTCATCTTGTTGAGGAAGAAGAGCGATTAGAATCGCTCGCACAGAGGGAGTATTTGTAGCCGAGATGATCACAAGGAGCCGAATTTCGGGTGAACAAGTCAACACGGAACAAATTTACTGGAGCCAAATGAACGAAAATTATAAAACCAGAAACCAGGATGGACGTCAATCGTGCTTCAACCATAGTACGATGTAGTGAAGGGCAAGCTTTGCGTTCAGGAGGTCTCGGGACATTCAAGAGAGGATAAAACACCACAGTCAACGCAATTACACGCTATCAGCAGTCAGTCAGTGCTAGCAAAAAGCTTGCCATCATACACAAGCATCTTGATACTTCACCCACGGATGAATCATTATGCTCAACTAGGCTCCATATCAACGTACCCATCATGATATCAATTGGTAGTACAAGGTTTGCACTCAGTTTGTCACGCTCAACAGTTAATTAACAACCATGCAGGCATCCGAATTTCTCGAATTCTCCTCAATAGCAAGCAGAAAAAACTAGACGATGCTCGCGACGTTGTTACCTATAAGAAATGAGTAGGCCGGGACAACGAGACTTTACTAGGATTTTCTCCGGCGACTTACCCTAGAGATCATGATCTGCATATACTTCATTGTGGGAACATATAGAAAAGTTTGCTGACAATATTCGCACTCAGCTGCACCCAGCCGCCATGAAATTTTCCATTTGATAAAAATCTTTTGATAAGCGCACTTTTGTCCAGAGAACTTATACACTTTTGCGGTACAGCACATTAATTCTTGAGCGACCGTGGTTCTTCCGAAATTTTTGTCAAGTCAGATAATCACAATGTTTGGCTTACAAACGCTGTGGCGTGCTTCTATTATCTGTCAAGCTCATAATTTGCGGTTTCCCAAAACTTTATCAGTATTTTCTTCATGAACATATTTTGCTCGTCTAATCATTATGTCAGATTTAATCATTTAGCAGTAAGGTAATAATTTTTAAAAATGCATCCATGCTAACTGATGATACTAGCATAATAATAATAACAATAGCATAAGTGTAAGTTACTAACTACTGTAAACACCTACGGGTCAAATTCCAGGACAGCAACCTCATTTAACGTCTGCATCGGACAAATGAGTATGGTGAATCATGAAGAGTTTTGTAAGAATCCTGGATATTGTGGCCACAGAACTACTGGATACAGGTCACTGGAAATTACAGAGAGAAATTCGGGCAGTGCACAGATTTTGCCAACAGCTCTTTGTGCACTGAGGTGGGAAATTTTGCGCTTGCTTTGAATGTGATTATGACAACAATGTAGTTTATTTTCTCATTGCGTATCATAGAAAAATGTACAAAAGGTTTATCGTATGCTTCCCGAATTCACTTTTACTAAGTGCTAAAAGATAACCTTCGTGCATGCTTTTGTTGGTTGGCGGGAGTTAACAAAACTCGAAACAATGAAGCAGGAAATTTCTGCATCGTCTTCCGTAAACGAGGACACTCCATCACAAAGACTGCACCTTCGTGCATGCTTTTGTTGGTTGGCGGAAGTTAACAAAACTCGAAACAATGAACCAGGAAATTTATGCATCGTCTTCCGTAAACGAGGATACCCCATCACAAAGACTGCAATGAATCCAAGCACTCAACACAACATAGCTGTCTTTGATAGGGGATACCTCATGTAATAAGCCAGTTTGTGTTCGTTTAAAATCCGTTTTTCTCCCAATCCACTCTCTGTTTGAGATGATTACGATGTAACAGATATCCCATACCCAAAACCCAAATCTCAAACTGTTCAACGTTTTAACCAGTCGCATTTGGCGGGTGACCTAATTGTTTTAGGCTTTTCGAGAAATACACACATTTGCAAATCAATTTGGTTTTCACGATAGACTCAACTGAATCTCCCGTCTATGATATTCTACAACTGAATGTGCTGCACACAGGCCTTCGCATGATTCAGTTGGAACGATATTCGAGATATTGCAGTATATTTTCATAAAAGGTTGCTGAAAGAGAGATTCCGTTGAGTCTCTCGTGAAAACCAAATTGATTTGCAAATGAGTGTATTTATCAAAAGCAGTCCAATTCGGACTCAAGTAGAACATAAGGTTGACGGAAAATCGTGGACTGCGCCTACCTGATGAGCCCCAAGAAGAGCAAAACCGGTCGTGGACTGTCGAATTGTTTTAAGTAGGCTTCTGAGTAAATTCCGTTATATGTTTTTGTAATCGCGGAAAATCCACTAACTTTCCCGAAACACTAACAAAATGAACTGGAGTTCTTTGATAAGTGTGGCAACCTTGTGTCCGGATGCGCGTCTAATTTATGTTTCCGCCATGAAACTTTGGCCACGCGGCACATCTGAAATCGCAATAAGCTTTCATCAACTATCGATAAAGCAATTCAACCCGTCAATTTGAGCTTTCCCAACCTGCAGGCTCACCAACTCTGCCCGGATTATCATGTACATTTGTGTTATTGGGACATTGATATCACGCACTTCGGCTTTTTTCTCATATCACTGGTGGTGTACGCCTTATCCTGGCTATCAGTTATTGGGACATTGATATCACGCACTTCGGCTTTTTTCTCATATCACTGGTGGTGTACGCCTTATCCTGGGCTATCAGTTATGAGATAACCAATGCAAAATATATAGGCCATAGTGTTGACACGATCGGTTGTCCAGTATCATCAGCTTTTCGTCACATGTATATATTGACCACTTTGTTAACCGAGTTTTCAACAGAACACAGAAAACCTAGCTAGGCGAAGTCCTTCTTTGTCCGAACTGATCCCGTCACAGACACGGTGAATGTATCTACACATGCTAAGTCGCCAAGCCTTTCCGTTTTACATGCGGTGCTGTCGTCCTCAAATTAAAGTATCGCGATAAGATCCAGGAATATCGCCGTCCATCGGCAACCCCGTGTTGAAACTTTGTGTGTGTACTAAGCATTAGGCTACACGACAATCAGAATTGGCCTGAGTATTGAGCGAGCTCCACAACAGCTGTCCAGAGTATGACAATTTACGGCGGAGAAAACTTCGTAAAATTCTCGACGGTTCTTGGATGGTTTTGCAAATAGCGGCATCACATCCGTCAGCGCTACCCTGCAGGCAGCACAACAGAACAAACCATGCAGCAGTATGCCGACGTGAACATGGCATGAAACTAAAGGCTTTGGGGCATTTAGTGAATCCAGCTTTTGACGAATCACTGACCATGCAAGTAATACTCAGACTATTACAAAAGGTAGTCGCCGTATCGTCGGTGAATGCGAAATTTCACGACAAACTTTGTTAACATTTAACGCTAGATTGTGAATCGACAAACGAGATGTCCCTGTGGTGTATCTGTCAAGCGTAATGATTTAACTATAAAATCATGAACTTACCTTTGCATTCTGGCCACATCAACAAAAGAGGTCCGGAAACGTTACAAGATAATTTCATCTGGTGTGGTCCACCAAACACAACCTGCGTTCACAATAACTGAGCTTTCTCGTCATAGGTCGATTGGACTGCAAACCCACCCTGCTACACATTCACCGATAATGAGACAAACCACATGTATGCTTGTAGTAGTTGAAATGTTCAAATGCATTAACTCCTAAACCAAAAATTAGGGAACTTTGTCAGACACAATTACGTCGTCGAAGGCTGGTATAATGTTGTGTAACCCAAAACAAATGATAGTGAAAAACATAAGAAAAACTAAAGAACGAATAAATCACATTGACCATTCAACCTTCCATAAAACCACCAAACGGCAACTGGAGATAACAGGCACTCAAACCTGGGTGCCTCCATTCTTTGAGAAAAATCACGCACACTTTCGCTGTATCCCCAATCTTGTCTATTAGGATATAAAGTACACGGCATCTCAGGTGGCCTTCTCACTTCTACAAGAGTAACGGCGCATACTATTGGTGAGGCTTCCGAGTAGTCTGTGATCGTGGCTACGTATCCAATGCGAGGTTAACTTTATACGGAACTCATTTACCTGCTTTCAGTATTGTTTGTCAACTACGCAGTGCCTAATATATATCCATGAAAGTTCCAGACGCCACGTGACAATATTCAGTTTTTAAAAAAAAACCTATGTGCATTTCCGTCCTTTACTTTAACGTTGCCCGTTTGGAAGTGGGGTTAGTCCCGGCCGTGTTCTTGGTCGGTCAGCAGCAGTGGGTGAATTGCAGGTTGCCGAGACTGGACGCAGTGTCCCGCCAGCTGTTACCGCCTCACTAGGTGGCTGAAGTTATGCGCTGTGCATAACTGATACAGGGACAGAGTTTTCAGTTAAGCAGAGGGGTAGCCAAGCTGAATGCCAACACTGTGTTGATTTCCGGCGTCTAAGCGGACCGATCATAAAAAATGCGGTCTTAGCCCTTCTCTTCGTATTGGAGAATTTAGATTTCTTGGAGAAATCCCGATAGCACACTGCGAGTGGCTTACCTTATGGATAATAGCAAATAGCCATCACGTCATTGAAAATTGGAGAAGGCACGGTTGAGGACACCCAATATCCGTTCAGACGAATGCTGATTGTAATGTTGGAAGCATTATTCACATTTAGGCGCTTGGGGCTCCGTTAAAAGAAAGATTTCCTCGCTTAAGTAGACAGTAACGTCATGTACAGCAATTCGAAACCCGAAGATGCGGTTCACTTGAAATTCGTATCGACACATATCCTAGAGTTTGGCCTATGGATCACGGAAGCTAAAACGCAATTTGCTCGCAGTTTGGTGAACTTTACAGGGCAGTTGTGGGTGTAGTGTACCTAAAGACAACAACTGACAAATATCTCAAACTGTGCGCTCCCCAGTTTGAAGTGGTCCTCAGAGCAGTTTCTCAGACTCTTGGAGTTCGACCAATATGCAGTTATGAAACTCGGGTACATCAGTCCTACAACATTAACATCGTTTGTTGACGGCCATCTTCCTACTTGTGTAAACGGTTGAACGTTTGATCTTCTTGGCCTGCAATCAGGTATATTTAAACGTTTCCCTTTTTAGCCTCTCTAACCCCTTGGGTGGGGCCAAGCTTTGTCAAATCACACAGGACAGGATGAGGTCTTACGAGATGAAAAATTAAAGTGATGATTGAACACTGCCATTTGAATGGGCGCAAAGGTTATGGACAGTGCATTCATGTAATATTACATATTATAAATGTATGTAAAATCATTACGACCTAGAATAGCACACAACTATCGTGAAGGTGAGTTGCTAACGAGGTTTCGAGTGGAAATCCACGGGACTGCAGAACTTGATGAGTTGAGGTTTCTAATAGGTCTCGGAATTTGAAGCGGCTTTGGAGTGAGAGAGTGGAGATCTAGTTGTCATCTGACGACACAACCATGACATCATCATCATCATTGTCAGGTGTACTAACCGCGTACTCGTCGTACAGTGGTTGTAGCTGCCGCAGGTTCGTTCACCGATGATTTGGGAGGAGGGATAGGTAGCTGCGTATTGCATGCGGGAGCTGATAAATTGGTGCATGAACCCAGCAGTGTCACTGGGCTGTCAATTGAGGAGAGGGGTTGGAAAAGGAACTATGCATTAAAGACAATAGCATGGATGCACGAGCACCATTGAGGGAGCCACTGGGCCATGTCTGACAATGCCTATAGCTTTTGATGTGGCCCGTCTCGAGGTCCCCATCCAGTAGGGCAGCAGTGACAAGCGCAGCTGAGTTTGCTGGTAATGGCTTTCATACTTCGCTGCCAAGTCATTGTTTGACCACCTCTGGCACTCTTCCATCCTTCACATGGTTGCGCTTAAAGAGACCTTCAAGGAATTAGGTCGACTGGCGTACGCAGCACGTGGCCAAGCCAGCGCAACCTATGAAGCGTGATCAGTTCACCTATCGGGGGTGAGTTATTTCTCCCGAATACCATTCGACGTACTACAGAATTGCTGGCCCGGTGTTCCCATCACATTCGGGCAATGCTCCGAGGACATCGGTGGTCAAACACTGAAAGCCGTTTGACGTCCTCGGCGCGCAGCGTCCATGTTTCTGATCCATATAGTAATATGGAGCGCACCGCAGCATTGTAAACTCGACCCTTGACAGAGAAGCTGATGTAACGCCTACGCCACAGGTGACGTAGGTTCGCAAGAGCTAATCTAGCCTTCTCAATCCGGTCAGAAATATCATCTTTCGCCAGTCTGCCAGGACAGATACAGCTGCCCAGGTAAATAAATTCGTCTACTACCTCAATCGGTTCATCCGCAAGCATGAGGCTAGGGTTCGGGCCCACCCAGTCTTGCAGTAGCACATTAGACTTTGCAGGTGAGAAGGGTATGCCGAACCACGGGGCAGAATTATTTAGATTATTTAATATTAGTTGAATTACCACGTGATCAGATCCAAGAAGAGCTATGTCGTCTGCGTACTCGATGTCCTGGAGCGGAGTACAAGGAAGCACTTCAACCCCACAGGCATTAGAGGCTGGTAGTGAGTCTTCCATGATCGTATCAATGACGGAGTTGAAAAGGAAAGATTAAAGAAGACAGCCCTGTTGGACACTACTTGACGTGGTGAACTCAGAAGAGAGCTTCCCGTAAACCTTTACACGGCCTCGGGAGTTGGCGTACAGCGCCTTAATGAGGGTCAATAATTTCCGGGGGACACCTTTGCTCCGCAGACACTACCAATGACGGTCGACAGAGTCAAAGGCAGCTTTCAGATCAAGAAAAACAACCATTGTTGGTTGCTGGAAGCAGTGCCACTGATCCGGAATCTGTCGGAGGGTGAAGATATGACCGATGCAACCCCTTGTAGGGGGGAACCCAGCTTGGTTTTCACGGATCTGTCCCTCTCTGTGTTCAGGCAGCCTTCGAAGCACAAGACTAGAGAGAACCTTCGATGCCACAACTAACAGGCTGATACCACGGTGGTTTTCACATAGCGTCCCCGTATTCTTTTTGAAGATAGGGATAACAGTCGACATGCCCCATTCTGAAAGCACATTCTCTTCGTTTTATATAGCAACAATAAGCTTTGTTAGGTAAGCCACCAGGGATTTCCAGCCTTCTTTGAAGAGGGCTGGATACAGACCGTCCGGTCCTGGTGCCTTCCCACGTTTCAGTACGGCTATTTCTTACCTTATTTCGTCTTCCGAAGGGCGATCAAGGTTTACATTCCATTCTTCACTACTCATTATCCCCACCGGCTGTGTTACAGCAGGCCAGCTGTACTGCTCTTCGTAGTGTTCAGCCCATCTCTCCAGTCGACGTTTTTGCGAGTGAATTAATGAGCCATCACTTTCGCTTATCGTTTCGCTGACCGTTGCTTTCCTAGGGCCGGTCAATCGTATCGGCTGATAACCAGCACAGCAGTTTCCCGTTGCAAACCCTTCCCCATCTCCCGAGGTTTCGATGTCCACCAGAGCTCTCGGTCTTTCCTTAGACTCTTCACTATTT
The DNA here is from genome assembly GCF_000715545.1 of Opisthorchis viverrini. Taxonomy (NCBI): domain Eukaryota; kingdom Metazoa; phylum Platyhelminthes; class Trematoda; order Opisthorchiida; family Opisthorchiidae; genus Opisthorchis; species Opisthorchis viverrini. The sequence goes on from NW_008751728.1 coordinate 1,698,496, forward strand.
GGCGCTTGAGGGATTTGCGTGCGCGTCGTACTCGTTGCCTGCTGGTATGGCTTTCCTGGCATCAATCATGAATAAGGAACTCGACGACATCCAGTGGTCTTGTGGTCGAATTGGAGAAGTCGGGCAGGCAGCACTGAACGCCGCTAGCATGGTTCCTTTCACGGCATGGGTTCTTTGCCAAGTTTCAACCACATGCTCACTGCCAACACAGTATTGCTTTACTGTGGAGATTTGGTTGGCTAGCTCTGGTCGATATTGTTGAGCTATGGCAGTTCTTCGAAGCTGGTGGATCGGCATGCTTCTTGCCGACTTGCAAGGGCCTGAAGGGAAACCAACTGTCAAGAGTGCGCGCACCATGGCGTGATCGGAATCAAGTGGTGTGCCCCAGAAGGAGCGACAGTCTTGAATTGTGGCTCTCCACCGGTTGCTGATAGCCACGTGTTCCAACTGGGTCCACGGTTGATTTGTAGTTGACGGCCGCCAGGTTACGCCGTGCGAACGTTTAAGTTGAAGGTTCGTACTTGCAAGAAGCAGTTCGTGATCAGCATGCAGATGAAGGAGTCGATCTTCGTTGTCTGTGTGGCAAGCGTCGACTCCAAAATGACCACCAAAATGTGATTCCAAGGAGCTCAGACGGCCTACTTAAGCATTCAATTCGCCTGCGAGGACCACATTGTCGGTGCTTCTTGCCTGACGAATGAGCCCGAATATCTCTCGATGAAAAATATCCTTCTCCGCATCAGAACTGCAGTCCGTTGGGGAATAAGCCGACACAACAAACCGGTACTGCTTTTTATGCCGAGGCATTGGGCTTGATTGAACGAGATAAACGGTCGGCGCAAAGACGACTTTTCACTGAGTCCAATCCAGCAAAGCGAGTTCAGCTCTGGGGATGAGTGCAACTCCCATGCCATATGTTTCACGACTCATCGCTTCTGAGTCACCGGACACACGGAGGGAGAAATGTGGAAGAGCTGAGTTCATCCTTGGCATTGTGAGATGCATAATCACACTCGGGTCTTGTATGCGTCTTTCAAAGACAGCGTACATTAATTTTAAAGGAGTACGAGGTTTCAGAAAGCACTGCCTGCTTGCCAATTTGACACAGAGCACGGACATTGAGAGCTCCTATGTAGAAAGGATCTCGTGGATTTAGATAGGTGTTATTTTTTTATTGTTTGTAGGCAGCGAGGAGTCAAGGGCCCTTCGGTAAGATGACTGACAGCCAAATGGCTCAGCGATGTTTGCTTGTGCGGTGGGAGGTGGTTGTGGAGGGACATCCGTGGACGTTGAAATGCGCGGGCAAATGAGACTTCCCGGTTGGCCAGGCCGAGGAAAGGGGCTTGGTTGAGGTAGCTTACCTTGATCCTTCGACTCAATAGTGTGACCCACAATGCAGTGGGAAAACGTAGGGTTTTGTTCGGGGACCCTGACCCTAACCTCTGACGCTAAAGTCTGACCCACGAGGCAGCGGGATAATGTAGGGTTTTCTTTGAGGACCCTGCCCGAGAGGGTGCAGGGCTGCAGGGATTTGGTCTAACCCGAGGGCGCAAGGAGTTATTTATTACTGTCTCATTCCTGATGCGGCTGTGCACGGCTGGTGCCTTTTGAGCAGCATCGGGCTCTTTGGTTTAAAAGTATTTCGACCGTGTTGGGAAATTCGCCGGCGGTCACGGTCAACCGCTGGGCGATCGGAGTGTGCGGATTTTGGGGCCGACCTTTACTAACCCGTCCTTACTCAGGAAAAAGCAGCATTGCTGCTTCCATAAATATGGACATGCTGGTCCCGCATGGGAAACACCTTACTGCCTTCACACTCCTGTCGCAGTGGACAGTACGCGTTTACCCCCAGACCGCCTCGTACCATGATTTCTCGTAGTGCAGTTCTCGCTGCTCCTGGTCTGACTGCTTTATTTTGGCCTTCCTTGCAATGCTGCACCTTGTGGAATGAAGTTCCAGCCAGTGTAGCCCGCATGGTCATTGCAGCACTGAAGCCCGACCACACGTCAAGTTGGCAGGTTCAGGTCGGGGCACAACCATGACAGGCCTTGTGGTATAAGGTAAACGCACATTTGGCAAGTACATCCCCTGATATACCCGAGAGCTCGGAAGATAAGTTGTGAGTCATTCCAAAAATGCACGGTTAAATAGTGCAGGAAGATGTTGCGAGTTAACTGCGCAAAGATTTGACTGCGCACAGATTAAACACCAATTGCGGGGGCCCATGAAAGTTTACTTAATTTGGCTAGTCGCTAATATTCTGCAGCGAATGATGTCATACATAAACATTTCCTTTGAAGGAACGTTTCTTAGAGAATTATTGCATGGCTGTCTTTCGATGGAGAAGAATCCTACATCCAGAAACTTCACTGCTTTGAGTGTGAAATTACATACGTGTATAGAACCACCAAGCCCGGCCAGTGTATCAAGCAGTTACCGCTATATTTGCAGATGGGCATCACATTGTCGGAATGTTAGCATGTGTTTGATATTATCAGAAAGAGGAATGCCTATATCAGGAAATTAATGGAACGAGCGGAAAATGTCACCACCAAAATGCTTAGATTCGTCCAAAGCGCTTCTGATTTCTGGCTCCTATGACCGGAAAATTGAGTGCGTTTTGAGACTAGACTTCTAATGGCTGGACAAGACACTCGGCCCCACCCAGCTTCTTCCAGTGATATCAAATCAATAATACAATCCAGAAGACAGGCTTAAGCCTGTCCTGTCACACACAATGTCACACACAGTCAATATCAATCGATCAGTCAATCAACAAATACACTTATGCCGAGGGAATCAAACTTGCTTATTTAGCCTACGAGTACTACTAAATCCCCGTTGCTATTGTAATCAAATGAGGAAGATAGCAAGGGTTTCAAATTCACCGATAAGCAAATCCTTAAGAAAAATTTTTCGCAAATGCCATTTAAATATGCTCACAACGGTAGCTGTGCAGGTTATTCCATTCTTATCCAGTGGAGCGATCATAGCAGATCTTCGCTTTATTAACGGTGGCAATGCTGCTTGCATTTATAGGACGGATCAAAAACTCTTGAAAAATGCATTGGATCGCATTTTTGGATAAACAGTAGGTGGCAGTAGTACGATATTTTGCGGAACACATGATGAGAATCTGGCTTAGTGCACTAATGAACATATCTGAAGGATTTTAAAAATGCCTAATGGAACGTTGTGATTGTCGTACCGTATCAAAAGACTGGAAAACCGCAGCCAATGAACCCGGAACGGATGGCTGAATGCACTCATTTGGGAAGGAAGGTTTGTTATCGACTTTCATTCAGGCCGTTTTTTCATTTGCGTTGGTCTTCCAGAGGTTTTGAGAAAAAAAACACCAGTTCTTTCTTGGGCATCTCGGTTAAAAAGGAGCATTTGTATTGCTCTACCCTACTTAGAAATGAAGACTCGGTTTCGTGTTTGGCAGCTGTCTCGCTTGTCTGGGACTTACTGCTGGCTTCCTACAATCACTGCGAGGTGTCTACACCTCCAAGCTCTAATTCGGGTAATCTGGATAGAAACTGTCAAAAAGAGCGCCACTGACATCAGTTGGCAGCCATGTCTTGCAGCGTCTCCAACCAGGAGCAGTGGCCACCACGAAATTCCCATCCTGGAACGCGGGTAGCACCGACAGCACCCACACGTTTCGTGATTTCTTTCACATAACTGTGTCAGGTCAACGGTTGACTACCTCTCTGCTTCTAGCAGTACCGTGAAAAAAATTTGGTGGTAAGCATTGTCAAAAAGGTGTCCTGCGATTCAATGAACTCCGGTTTTGTTTCTTAGGAATGGCCTCTCTGGAAACCACCCCACTTTGATATGGAATCATCTTCAGTTTCTGCTCAAGGTGCTTCTAAATATGTGGTAGCTCGCTCTTAAAAGGGTAGCTTTCAACTAGTTGTAGACGTATTCTCATGAAAGTGATTTGTAGAAAGCTGAGATGCCCGGTATCTTCTAAACGATTCGGAATAAATCTATAAATTGACCTTTGGATTGACGCCCTCAATTTCTGTCCGTACCGGAACAGACTGCTTATGAGATCACCAACAAGATTAGGCATCGTCTGTAAGTCTGGTTGGCTGAATGGACTCCACCAATGGGGCCAACTTTCTTGATCTATGAGTTCAGTGGGTTTATATTAGGGGTGAAGTAACACGAAGCAGAAGTGACTATTATACGAAGGGGAATGATGATATTCATTAATATTTTTGTCACCAGCCTGCTCCTGTTGACCAGCATAGGTAAGATATTTTTCTTTCAAGATTATTTCTGCCATTATCAACTCCGTACTTGAACAATATCTTTGCGGTTTCAGAGGGAGTCAGTTTCGAAAGGGGTTAGTCTGATCATTGAATATCACGTTGAGTAGTATATTTTCAAATGCTGCTTTACCACGGTGATTCCACTATGTTTATAGCCATTTTATCCCTTCCACGCAATGCATACTTGGATTTCCAATCCCCTTACATATCGATCACGTTCTACGTTCAACCATATATTAGGAAACTGGGCACAGATGGTATCCAGCCTCAGAGCATGTTTTTATTCACCACTATATGCAAGCCTACGAATGTAAACTAATGGTTCAATTTATTTGTCAAATTATTCAGGACACGGTTTTCCCTCAAGTTTCAAGATATTCGCGGGTGAGCGTACAAGATGTATACTTTTCTGCATCATTCGTGTGGCAAGGTACACAGATGAGTTACTGCATATCACCTTAAACTTACAATACTCAGACCCACCTAACTAAGCTAAGTATCTGTGAGGTGATGGCGCTTCTGGTGAGCGAAGTCAATGCATACGAACATGTTCCAAAAAATCTACTGCTAAAGTTATACACTACCTACGAATGTGTAAGTCTCCGCTCCATACATTTTTAGTTCTTGGTTTGCAATGCGACCGGGTGACTACATAGGCCACCTGTAGCTGGGATAACTACATGAGGACCATGTGATGCATCTGAGCCAGTCTAATGGAATTTTTATTCAATGTCCCCCCAATAGACCTCATTTGATCGGATAAGTTATGAGTTGAATGCAAAGTACAGTGGTTATTTTGAAGATGACTAATCCCAACGTTTGCTACGATAGGAGGGCGCTACCGCCAGATTCTCTCATCTCTTTGTGGTTTTCGATGTATTGTATCATCTACGGCGTGGTTTCTCTTGGTACAAATATATATCTATATCTACATATTACCGCAAGCTAACGAAACGAGTAGCCATTATGGTTTCCCATATATATAACAAGTACTTGGCTGATGCGTCTCCGAGTGCCAATGTTAAAATCACCAGTTAGAGTTGTGGACATGTTCGCTTAACGATCGCCTTCATCCTTTGATCAACGTGTTCACATTAGTTAGGTGAAGAATATGCGAACTCTTAGCTGGGATATTCCAAAATCTGTCCTGTTTTGTCCACCGTATTGGAAAATTCTGTCTTTTTTGGCATAACATATTCCAACATTTTTCACACGACAGGTCGGTGGAATACATTTGATGTTCCGATTGGAATATTAAAACTTCTGAGGATTTATTGTATTACCCTTTGAGGCCAAAACTCGATACCTAATTCGATTTCTTCCAAAATCTTTTGGGACTTTCCTATGATGTAATGCTAGTGTTGTCAGGATTTCTTTATACGAATAGGCTTCGATGGGAGTCTGGTACACTATATGATCCCTGCTACTCAAAAGTGCTTCGGTGCTTACTCTTATCCTCGTCTTTTTGATACCCAATTTACCAGCCAGGGTTCCCGAATGACTCAATGAGATATTGAATGAGATACATTGAGGAGCAGAAAGTGTCTATCATTTGCATTAATTTAATTTGGATCTGGTGACACGGTCAAGTCGCAGTGATTTTACGATCTGCCGATCCATTTGATTCAGGTGGAGGTCAAGAGGTCACACCTTCTGTGGTAGCTGCCGCAAATTGGTCAGTAGGTAAAAAAACCGATAGAAGATGAACAGGGTCGTACTTATTGATTGATGAACCTTTGTGAAAGCAGTCACTGTTGTTGTCACAAAGGAAGCACACAATTAAAATTACTATCACTGCTTCTGGTACCTGAATGCAACTTAGCTATTAATACGCGTCCATGAGAATTCCCCCCGATGAACAGTTAGCGCTCACACGTACTGGAGTCAAACGACGCGTAGGCATTCCAAAGAGACCCTGGGATCGTTAATCAACGGTGAAGATTATGAAATGGGACGAAGGTAAACTTGTCAGAAACGATGATGCCTTCTTCCCTGAAACGTTCACTGAAACAGATGGACGAAAAGCCATGATGACAAGAATGCGCAGATTCATTTGTCCTGAACTTTGCGAGAATATCTACTGTCGATTAACCGGCGGCAGCAACCACTGGTCTCCAGATTCAAACGCTCGCATTACTGCTTAACCTACCGGGTGTTCCTTCCAATGATTGACATGGGGTTGAAAAACGCTGCTCAGAACAGACCACGTCAGGAGAAACTCACATAAGCAAGTCCAAAGTCCAAAGTGCAGTTTCCCACTGCCAGAATGTATGATACTTTAAAAGGCCCTTTTGGCTGATCTTTTGTGAGTTACTGAAACTATTTTAGTTATTTCCGAAACCTACTGTAACTCTAAATCGCTCGACCCTCCCATGGTTTAGTCACAATGGCGCCTTCGACAAGTAAGTAAATTATGGGTGGCAATGGCGATAGACCTTCTCCTGTTTACCTTTTTTATGAGGCCTAATCATCATGAGGTTATCGAGCAGCTGCGTTGCGGTGTTCTCGCGCAAGTCACTCACAAATTTCGAAGTTCCATTTCACTAATCATTATTGATGGAGGAGGCAAATATACACGCAATTTACCAACACATTTTGTCCACCATAATGTAGAACTTTTGTATAGTGGGCTGAGAAACCGAAAAAACAGATCCACTAGTCCTGTACAATGTGCGGTATGAAATTGGGCAACATATTCTCAGAAAGCGTCGTTGCCTCAAAAGTCAGACAGTCAATCCCAAAAGGATATGAAGTCACTACCAGACAGAAAATGCGTTTTAGTTCGGCCGTAAACTGCGTTGCGAACGAGACTACCTAAAAATGGAACCAAATATAGCTAACATTCTACCCGAGTTTCCTCTCTGATCACCGTGGATGGTTGGATTGCAATAAATCTCCCAAGGGGTCACATTACACTAAAAATACCCGCGGACTTTCATAGTCAGCCCTGAATACAAATAAATTTGCCAGCAGCTTCTGGTTTGCATTTAGTTACAAGTGAAAACTTTCAAGTCATTTGGTTAAAACACGGGTGGCTGGACACGTAACGTATGTTCAAATCCTGCAGTGAATCTTTAAGAATCGCATTTGACTCACTAGCGAAGTTTTCGAAGGTTTTTTTTACAGATAATGTCAAATCAATCTCTAAGATAATCCCTTCAATGACATTGCCGTGCTTGGTATTCCGAACCAAAGAGACCTCTCGAATCTCGGTTTGGTCATCGAGGCGGGGACATCAACGCAAGTATATATTACATGGTCTTTTCCAGAAGCAAAACGCGGCTTTCTTCGAGTACACAGCTGTCATCTGTTATACTATGTTGCGTTATGTTTGACAAAACGTTCACTTCAATGTGTAATCGTCTGCCTTCCGAAATTGATGGGACAACAAGAGAGCCTAAATTTGGCACGCAATCTATTTTCTCTTTCCTATTTCACATCGTGGCTGGTGCAACCAAATTAGTGTTAAGAAACATGAGCGAGTGATGAGTGAATAATAACGTGTTATTCTTGTCACAAAGTTCAGATGAAGCTCTGCAATATTCAGAAACGTTCAGTCACTCGGCTTTCATCAATAAAAGCCATAGATTTCCTGGTAGGCATAAAACTACGCCGCCGTATGGAGTGTTGGAACCTAAAGCCAACTTAAGTGGGCTTAATTTAAGGCGACAAAGCTTGTTGATATTGCTTAAAACAACAATAATTCAACGTTCATATTTTTTAAGATGACATATATGCATTATGGAAGTTTACTGCGAGTTAACTAACATTACAAGAAATGTTGGAAAAAACCGCCTCTTTCTTCTATAACAAGTTGGAGACGGTATGAGATGCGAAACACAGCTTGTTTAACATAGTTCAGCATCACTCGTGCACACTCGTCTTCAATTCTTGCTCTTAACTCCACCAAATTCTTTAGTTTATTTTCATGATGTGCGCGAGTGTTAATCATTACCCAAAACCAATTATCCAGAGGTGTGAGATCAGGCGACTTTGCTGGCCATAAGTTTGGAAATAGGCTAGCAATGACTCTCTCAACAGAAAGTTGCTCTCAGAAGTAAGTTCTCGGTTGATTTGAGTAGTGGGGTGGAGCGCAATCTTGTTGAAAGACGGTCGATGACTTCTTGTGCTGCTTGAGTTGCGGGATAACATGCGTCTGCAGGATATGGAGGTAATTGTCGCCGAAAACCGTAGCATCAAAGAAAAAAGGACGCGGAGGCACTTTGCGGAGAATCCCATCCACAAACAGAGATGAGGGGAATGGAGATTATGGGTGAGGTACTCGTGAGGGGCTTCACGGGATCATATCACGCAACTATGTTTGTTGATTATGCTATCCACAGAAGAATTTGCTTCATCGCTCAATAAAACGTTGGGAACAATTTCTTCGTTGCCCAGCAGCCAGTTAGCGAACGTGACACGTTACCCCTTGTCTTCTTCCATGATGTTTTGTAATAAAGTAAGATGATACGGATACAAATGAAGGTGACGTATCATAATACGATGCGCGCTGGCGCGGAGAATGCCGGTCAACTGAGACACCTGAGTTATTGACGAAGATGCAAGGGTGCTTTGGGACTGAAGTGGCATTCTGTACCATGGGCGCTCTTTCATCACTCAGAGACTTTCGCCCTTTGCCAGGAAAATCCATCACAGATCCAGTGGACTCAAATTTCGTAATCACGTGTGTAAAATTGGACACGGTGAAAGGATACTTAACGAGACCATGTTTGGCTTTGTAACCATGCAGTGCAGGGGTGGCGCTTTCACCAAGGGAATAATAGAATTTCAAAATTTCAATGCGCGTACTGACATTCATCGTGGACAAAAGCGTGCAAACACCTGCAAACAAAATCTCCGTCATGTGTCTACTGATAATAAAGTTGCTTGTACCCCTGCCTACAACTGACTACGTTTTCTTACTTTATCACATTTTGCGTTTATTATGAGACACCCTGTATACCTTCTACAAACTGGGTAAGAGCGATCAAGAATAATGCCAAGGTCGCGTGAATCTTATTTAACTCCGCACTGGAGGTGTCACCTTACTGGTGGTGAAACGTCACTTGGGGCGAACATGCCAACAATCTTGCTATGATACACACAAAAGTCCCACAATCGTTCAAATGTCTGGGACTTTTGATCCTAACAGTTCAGAAAAGTAACCAAATGCGGGTGATATTCGGCTGAGAATTAGTAAACAGTGCACATAAAAAACGAGCCATTTATTTCTCAGTCGATATGCGGACAAATCGGAGTGGGCCAGGAAATTTTCTTAAGATGCACTTCTCGAAGCCCCTTATGGATTCGGAATAATAATGTATATTTCTACCACCTGGCTACGTCCAGAATTATGTATGTGGTAAATATCACATTTCGGGACATCTTCTATATCTTTAAATTAACTTGCTTTAATATTCCAGGCTCACGTGAGTTCAGTTTTAATTCGGGTGCTAAATGACTTATATTCAAACTCGATTCCACAGTGGCTTTTGCACTAAAGGTTTTCAATCTCTTCTGTATGTGCTCCTGATCGTCTTTGAGGGCAGCGCAAAGATTGTTACCTCAAATTTTCATTGCTTGTCATGATGCGTGGAAAAAAATTCAGAAGCGAATCTGAGTACATAAAGGCTGTATTTAAAAAGCTTAGAGGGGCAAAACAGTCAGTGGATACGTTTTATATCTCAACTTATCGGAGACTACAATATCTGTATTTTGACTCATACTATACCACCATCATAGACGTTGGAGTTGAGCAGAGGCAAATATCATCACGCAATCAATCACGAAAGGGTCCTCCTGCTTTCTCAATCAATGCAATACCGACCCCAGCATACCCGGCTACAGCGGCCCCAGAGTTACGCAACCAGGAGATGGAAGGGAGCGGGAAGGCAGTAATTTCAATAACAGTAGTTGCGCACTTTATCCTTTCCTCTGATACACAGCACATATCAACGCAGTAGAAATCTAGCATTTGCGCAAGAGTCACCTGCTTTCTTCAGTGTGTGAACAATAAAGGTGGCTAATTAGACTGACTTTTGAAGTTTGAATACATACTTTGAAGTGTTTGTGGTGTTTACTGTAGTCAGGTGTACAAAACGTGCAGCTGGTTGTGATGCGTAGAAGGAAACGGTCAGTGTCACCTGCTTTCTTCAGTGTGTGAACAATAAAGGTGGCTAATTAGACTGACTTTTGAAGTTTGAATACATACTTTGAAGTGTTTGTGGTGTTTACTGTAGTCAGGTGTACAAAACGTGCAGCTGGTTGTGATGCGTAGAAGGAAAACGGTCAGTTCCCGTGCTGGGACTTGTGGAGAGGTTCGACTGTGGTAGGGTTGAAGGAAGAGAACATGAAAGTATAGGAATGAAGGCATCGGCAATAGCATGGTATTGGTTATCCGCCCTGCAGCAAGTAAGGCGACCCGCATAGGGCTACATACAGAAGGCTTTTGCTCAAACAGCTGACAGTAAGGCACGGTTTATGTCGGAAATGCAACCTAAGCTTGAAAAAGTCAACCGGGGATAATCATCGCACACATTTGTTGGTTTTCCACAGCCTTAGATAAGCCAGCAATTCATTCGTATCACTAACTGGGGTTATTTTTTCCAGATATTCGGCAGCTTACCATCAATCCTAAAGGCGATTATTGCAAAGACTTCGGTCAGATTACTGAAAAGATTTTCAATCCAAATATTACGTTGAAACCCCCGTGCTATAACGTGGAATGTCTGAGAACAGATATGTAGGATAGCTGAAGTTTAGGTGACATAATCAATGGGATTTCGAGTTAGTTCTACATTTTTGCGAGACAAACTATTGTTATTTGCTTGTATTTAGTTTTCCTCTAAGTTGTACGTAAAGTTTGTTGGTGTCACTTCTCAGTCATTCTGTACCACTAGCTGTGGTAGAAGGCAACCTTGTTATAAAACTGCTTTGAAATTTTTGTGTGTACACTGTTACTGGTATCACAATACATTTGAGACAATCATGTAATTGCACATTAAACAAAACGTGAGCAGCGATGAGCTCACGTTGTATTGTTCATAGAAGTTTTGGAGGACACAATGTGATTAACGTGACTCGGGAAATTTATTTCTGTAATCCACTAAAATCCTCGAATTACCGACTAGTGCTTATTGATGCACCACTGGGGTGACGGATATGTTTGCCCCGTTGAACTACTTCGTGTAGCTGCTTGTAAATGTACCAAATGCTAGATTGCGGTAAAACTGCCCCACATTACTCACACATGCGTCGTCTATGTTTGAGGGTCAACAGTTTTATTAGGAATATCTGTGTGAGGAGAAAAATGCAAGTGTGCGACGACTTTATATAGAAATATCTGGGACTGTGCTTATTTGAACATTTGTTTGCAGGAATGAGGAAAAAAGGTAAGGTGTTGGTCTTTATTTCGTGAATTCGCTGAAATAGTTAAATGCATAACCCCAAAGCAAATCAAATCTATAAAACGAACCAGGTAGCTATCGGGTCAACTTCGTAGAAAATGATGTTTGTCGACTATCCACACAGGAGGATTTTTATTTGCTGTAAATATGCACCTATGTGCAGCCTTAATGATCACCCACCGGCTGTCAGCGACGAGGTTTATGAAGTAAGTTCCTACGAGCTTAAATTCTTCCTATTTTTTCGGAGCAACCACGTCCTATCAACCTCGTTTTCAAAGAGTTACGAACATCATGGCGATTAATGAAAAAACGCAAGTGAAAAATGTCTTACTCGCTAAGCCATCTCTAGACTGGATTCATCTAAGCTGGCATCAGTTGGTATAGCTAATTGAAATGAAATAAAATAATCTTGGTTTGTCGCTACGGTGTGCAGATCTTTATAGAACATTTTGTTTCAATGGAAATGTTGCTAATTCTAGTGAGGTGTTATTAATTCGTCCTGACATAAACCACCCTTGGATGAAGAAAACTGATTTTTATAGTCGCCGATAACTTACTCATATCCAGGTTATATTTTTTGCTTTTTTGTGAAGAGCGCTGCTTAGCTGAGTAAAAAACTAAATATACTTCAGGATCTCCATCCTTTCGAAATCCTCTCAGGTACTGGGGTGCGCTTTCGATTCGCTTATTACGAGTAAACATATAGGCGAATTTTCAACCGTTGGTGTAATAAACTGTCAGGTCAGCTGTGTGCCGATCGATTCGGCAAGCACCTAAAACTGTGGAAAGAGAGACGCCAAACGTGATTCTATCTGCCACGGTAAATCGTTATTTTCAAGGCAAACTCTGCCTATAAATGTAAAACCATCGAACTAGTTCAGCAAAAAAGCAAGTGTGGCCTGAAATAAAATTTCCGCAGAAGGGCGTATCCTTGTGACTGTTTCCTTATAAAGATTGACATCAGTTTATTGTTTTGAAATTCCACGCACAGCTCTCATGAGAATTTCACATGCGATGTCGGAGGTATGAGAATCCGTGCGCTGTCATCGGGTAAACTCAACAATGTCCAGTTAGCTACCACTGTTGTTTAATTGCAGCAGGCCACAGACATAGGTTTGCGCTTTTGTCCTGCATATTGAGTGGCTCTGAGTCCGTTGCCACGTTCATGTTTCTAATCGTGTGATGATGTGTGCTTGCATGCGTTTCATTATTCTCTGACATACTTAGCCCAAAGATTTTCCAAGAATGCTACAAAAGATACCTGTGCGGATATGAAAATATGACAGCAAGACATGTCATATTCAGTGAGGGTATTTGCGAAGGTTCAAGGACTCACATTTGACTCTTACACAAACTCATATTTAAGAACGTATGCGTATAGATTAGAGTAGTACTTTTGAATATTTGGCCCCTTCTGTGGATACTGCTGATGGTTATGTAGAGGATAAAAAATGGTACCCGTTTTACTCGTTTTGAATGTGAAACAAACATTGTTTCTCAAATTCATGAATGTCTCCTTTACTCTGTATTCCGATCACTGACAAATGCTTGCCATTACTGCTATGGCTTGACCTTTTTAGACATTTAACAAAGTGCGAACAGTTGTCCTTTTTCGGTTAGAAATGATTCGCTGTAACACAGTAGGGGTTGGATTACCTAAGAGTGCTAATCAAGACATTACCATTAAGGCGCAGCCACCATTCACCAAAAACCCCAAGAAAATGATAAATTGGTAGTTATTCAGTTAATAGTTCATTCTTGCTTGTTCATTGTAGTGATGGTCGAAAATAGAGAAGGTAAGTCAGTGTTGCTTTTCACTCCACTATATTACCTTATTTATCTCCAAAAATAATTATAAACGAAAAAACTGAACTTCCCCCATACATTATACTGGCTGTCTCAATGGTTAACGGGGTGCATTTCGCACTGAACCCCTGAAGATCTTTACAGCCGGACTTGGCGGGTCACAGCCTTGAAAGCCTTTGCGTAAACGACGTAAATTTTCATGAATATCACATTTGCCTATGCTTGTAAAACGTGGTAATCTTTTCAAATTAAGAATCCACGAGTGGAAGCAGTTGGACTCCGCCGGCGAGTATAAATCTCGGATCCAACCTTAACAAACTGACTTCATTTGTGACATCAGCGCATGAGAAAATCACAAAACCATCCACATAAACCTATGGCAAGCATCTTGGTTTTGACCGTTGGGTACCGAAGGAGACGTTCGCCAACATCATCATTATCCGTTTAAATTAGCCTGAATAATTAATTTACATTACGATTAGCTAATTTGTGGTATTAAACAATTTTGTTTAGCTGGCTATAAATGGTTGAAAAGTTTCAGCTTTATTTTAAAAAATTAGCGCATTCCACCCTCTCTAACAGACCGCAAGAGTTGGATGTTTGCGTAGAATATACAGTTGATAATATCTCCGAAATTTTTCGTACCATTCATAATGTGTTTTTGAAAACCCTTTTAATTGCAGGTATAAGAAAAAGGCTAGTCGAAGGTAAATGCTACTCTCGGATACATGTACGAATCTATCTATTCTATTTTTTGCTTCATAAGACGTTCAGTTGTGTAAATGACATGTTCGTATTGTGACACTAGATTCAGACTAATGACCACAAATTTGCGCAGATGTCTCAGGTAGTTTAGTTCAGTGGGGAGTGCGAGTCCTGGATGGTTTACCCTTTCTACCTAATATAACGAAGTCCTCACTGACGTTCTTGCAATTTCTAGTGGAATACAATGAGAATCCGAGTGAAGGTAAGTGAGATCATAGCATTTGCTGTAGCTATTTTAAGAAAATCTCTATATGGCTATTTGTGGTTGATTGCAAATAAGTGACAAATCTTTTTAATCAGTGTGGGTTCGCTAAGTTGGTATTGGACAGAGCAGTGTAAATATACATATCTTGCCGCATCTTTTGCGGATTTTCCATAACTGACAAACCAACCAATTTAGGACGTGGCTCTGGTGAATTATTTGGTCGTGCCTTTATGGGATCGATAAATGACAATTTGTTCTCTTTGTTTCGCTCACTTACCTGAAAATAAAAACAAACTAAGAAGCGCGGTCAGACTGCTGCAGATCCCTCTGAGGCTTTTGGTTTAGGCAGGCTGGATAATGTCACATTTCTGGAGGTCTATACGGTAAACGCTGTCTCGGGCAGAATTTCTGTAACCAGAACCGCAACCGCCTGAAAAACAAAACTTCCAGTTAGAGCGGTTACCCCGTAGAGACTTTCGTATATCTAAGGTGAAGCTTAAATTTTATCGGTATAACCGAGTAATTAAAATGCAGGGCCTTCCCTCCAAGAAGCTCATCTTCAAACACAAAACGCCAGCTAACCGAACTATTTTCTGTTGAAATCATTGTTTTTAAAACATCTGGGCATGTTATTTTCAATGTCAGAAAAAAATCTTCTGTAATAAATGTTCATGCAGCATGTACGCTCATCCGCATGCCATTCGAGCTATGAGGGGAGATTGATTTTCTAGCCCAGCTTAATTTCTCACTGATGATCTTTTTAATCAATTGACGGGGTCTTAGAGGTCACCCCTAGCTGGGGCGCCTCAAGAAGGGCAGATCAGCTCGCGAGCTGCCGAAGGGTTTTAAGGAAATTGAGGGAAAGTACTCTACTTCTATACAATGCATCACAATATCTTAAGTAGCATACTAACTGCAACAAAAAGTAGATTGGGGCTAATTAACACCTTAAGCAAGGAATTCAGATGAACTACAAATAAGTCTCTCATCAAAACCTAATTGGTATGCAAACAAATATATTTTGCTAATTTCGGGCAATTTGTGTTCAAGTGGATCGCGAGATTGATAGCCTTCACTTTTTGCGATAAGTCACGAGAAACATGAAACCGGCCTTGAGCTGTCAAAGATTTTCAGCAACCTTATGGCTAGTGTTTTGTACGTACACATTTGTTCATGAAGTTTCAAATTGCTTAGCCCTGGTAATTGAATACTTGGAACGACAATAAATTAAAAATAGCTTGAATTCAGGCGTCAAACGATGAGGATTTCTATCAGCAATAACTGTGCACCACCGTCCAAAGAATACTTCGGATTTTGTTTAAATCCACGGTTTCTATAGTGGTCGCGGTTTCCTTGATGATTGTATCAACTCTCGTCGGATTAAGAATAAATGTTTCACCTGCGAGTTACGAATAGTTATCAGCCCAATTGTTTGAAGTCAGCGGGAAAAACTCAATTGTTTGGCAAGAGGACTAATACTGTCAGTTATCACCATTATCTATTGTAACTAGAATATAATTTATTGGAGACCTGAAGAGTATATGGTGAACATCTATTTAATTTTTCCAGCTCCATCAATTCTGTACATTATTTTCCCATGTTCAGTGCAAAGAGATGCCATAAAAGCATTCTTTTTAATCATGTAGTAGACGTTTATGGACCGCAACCGCGTACGTTTCTTTCTAGCGTGCACTTGATCAAAACCATTTTTGGCATGTCACCTCAGTTGTGTTTTTCTGCTCCAAACCAAACTGGATCATGTCGCGTTTCAGATCACGCCTGATATAACTGAGTCGCCAAATTCGAAATTCAAACCGAAGTACGAATCAACTATTATCTATTGTCCTTGATATTCAAAGTTACCACTTTTCAACAATGGAGTATAGTTGATGTCACCTGAGCCGCATAACAACCGGCGACCAGTTTGTCTGAATATGATTGAAAGCCATGGCTGAACAATTCACACTCTGAACAGAGGCCCCTACCCTTTGTGCAGTAAACAACATCCGGTAACTCATATAAAAGTGTTTGAGTCCCCTAACACGCGGAATTCACCACCACTGATGGGAGCGACAATTTCCTCCAGCCTTGAATTGATCCGTGGTACGAAACAGATGTTTTTCAATACAGGTTTTTTGAACAACAAAGCGGAGCCTGTTTGACAAGCCTGTCCCGGTTGTTCGAGAAGCAAGATGACAAGCGTACAATACACCGTGCCAGTCTTTCAACAGTCTCCCTCACAATGTTGTCAGTTCCTTTATTTTAAACTAACAGTTAGGTCTGAGCTCCTCTGTTTTGCACGGTATTGCCCACTGGACGCTCTCATGTTACTTACAAATTCGCAAATTTCAGTAGCGTTTCCAATTGAATTTCAAAACCGAATTCTGGATAGCGCATACCTGACTATGAGAAATGTATTCGGTAGTGCGGTCGGCAATTCGTTTTTAATCCGGCGATGGTTGCGTAAATTTGCAGAACACACACTCACATGATTGTCGCTTGAATAGCTTCCTCCTGTTCTGTCGCAGACGTTCAATGGATTCCACACACCAGATTGTTTGGAAACTTTTCATTCGAGTTTCGCTCGTATTAGATCGCATCAGCAGTGCATATCCAATGGGAGTACCAAGTTTTTCAACCCTACTCATCTGACTTGAGAGGTGAGCGTGGTAATACAACTCCACCGGTTCACGGTGGACGCATTCGCAATTTCACATCCAGACGCTTCAAACGACGACCCAGTAGTATACCTTGATTTTGTAAATTGTCTGGCCAGCCGATAAGGGCTTGCCGGTCGCTCGTGTGTTAGTTCAAACACCAGTAGCCATCTGAAACGAAACGCGCCCAGCCGGTTTCAAGCATTCCCAGCACTACGTGACAAGCCGGTCGATCTACAGGCTATATTAACAGCTTGTTTTACTAGGCACCTGGATTTACGCTCAAATCAATCAAGCGTATTTTCAAGGTTCAAATGTAAACATTCAAATGCCTTCACTAGGCACCGGCACACGCTCATCTCGCCTATCATATATGTGGATTTCAAACCCCGGCAGGGCCGTTCGTGAAGTCTACGTAATGGTGGCGCTCGATTTCTGTGCTTCCTCGCTTCAGTGGGACCCACCACAACGATTGCGCCAAGACAGGATGACGCTCGTTTTGGTTTGTTTGTTTCAAGATCTGAAGGACTTCGGCCGATTTGTATCAAAAATTGTTTAACGGAATGATTAATCATCAAATTGTCAATTGTTTCTTTTATTGATACGTGGGTTTTCTGTAAATAATTCTGCTGTAAACACTCGTAGCAAGCAGGCTGTAAACCCCCCGCGAGAACACCTAGGATGCTTAAGCACTAGAGGTGCTGGTTTTCCAAAGTGCTTAATTTTTGCCTGGTTTGCTCTAGCAATATAAGCAAAACGTACTTAAGTATGGAAATCCTTTTGATTCTAGACGCTGTCAGTTCTTCACTATTCACGGTATATTGTTGTTCTTCCAGACAACACAAATTAAACTGAATACATCCAGCAGGAAACGATTGTAACGTAATGATTTGGAGGCATACGCGGTATCCGCGTAATGCCCACGGGGACAAGAACGTTCTGGTCTAACGTTCTGGTATACAGCCAAGTTCACTTCAAACTGAAAAGTAACCACGTGCAATGCGAACAAACGATGGCCGCTGTGATGGTTCAGTTAGTAAAATAAGTAGTATTTGCGTGCCCTCAATCACCCAGTACCTAGCTTCGTGATGGATTCTTGCAACGTGTTTAGCTAGGGCTCTGGTGGCCAACCTGCGTCCTACACTATTCGATCACTTGTATAAATCTGTTCCCCCACACTTGAGGCGGCATTTGGGCCGTAAAACAGCTACCCTGGTTCGTTTGATGTAGAAGACTTGTCGTTTATCTCGTTACTTTCAATAATTTCAATTATCAAATTGTTCTGAGCATATACGTGGACTGGATCCAAAGCACAAAATTCGTGAATGTTGATGGTTCGTTTGATGTAGAAGACTTGTCGTTTATCTCGTTACTTTCAATAATTTCAATTATCAAATTGTTCTGAGCATATACGTGGACTGGATCCAAAGCACAAAATTCGTGAATGTTGATTTTGAACGTGTGCAACGATAACCATGCGATTTGTCCTTTTTTAAAGCTCCACAGGACCCTACGCTTATTAAGAGTGAGTGAATGTTTTCATATGGGCGTGTAGACGTGTTGACGTTTTGAAACTAATCGGAGTAACACAGAGAGTGTCCGCTTAACTTCTGAACAAGCTTGTTTAAGCATTCTCTGAGGTGATGTTCCTCTGGCCTCGTTTGATGCTAACATTTGTATAAATGTTGCGCTCATAAGAGGGCTTTCAACGCAGCAGAAAATGCACTATACAAACAGAAAAACGGAAGACATCACCTTTTTATTCTGGTGCTAAAGATACTTGAAGCATCGGTAAACTAAGGACGTTTAGGCATTTCACATCTGCAAGGACGAGGTGTACGAAATTTCAGAAGGCCCTGTATCATGTATTCTCTCGAAGTTTACACGTAACTAATGAATAATTGATGCATTTCCAACATAGCCTCCAAATGCGTCTCTCTGCACAGGTCATTTATCAGTAACAAAAAGCAAGAACTCATTGTCAGTTTCATTAGAGTCCATAAGCAGGTCCTTGTTTTTCATTTCTCACTTTGCTACCTTAATATTTTACATCAAACCGCAGGATATCGGCAGGGGAATTTAGGGCCCACTCGCTGCATTGTAGATATGAACACAGTGTTCTATGATGTCCTCGTGACCTTCTCCTATGCAAGAACAGATCAGAACATTGA
>NW_008751728.1:1718197-1721490 GCF_000715545.1 Opisthorchis viverrini
TAGCTCTAAATTTGTCTGGCAGCCTGGCAAACAAAATTGACGGATAGGATGCGTGAAGATACGGAGTCTGCTGTCGCATGACCGAAAGGCAACACCCTATTGGTTAAAATTAGATAAGTGAATGCAAAGCAACATTATGTATGCCCGTAGAATCTCGTTACCAAGTGGGACAAAAAACAGAGATTCACATCTAAAGAGAGGCAAAATCCATAAGAAAATATGGAGCTTTGATAGTTCCAGAAGAAAAGAAGAGATGGATGGTGTAACGAAATCCACGTGAAACCTTCTATCTACCATGCTCAACACACACAAGGAACAATCCGGCATGTGAAATATTATCAATGAGATGGGCTCGCCGCTTTTTCCACGAAAGAACACGATGAAAATCGTTGAACCATAAGACTTTAGAAAGCAATTTTAACCGGCCATCTGCAGTTGCTCGTTCACATAAATGACTCGTTGGGGGGTTACAGAGAGCAATATTCAATATTAGTAACCCCGCCATGATTTAGGAATTATGCGATTTTTTGTCTCTCAAGTCTCGCCAAGCTGCCGGTCGAGGATAGAGCTGAGTTCCCCATTTGATGCCTGCTTTGCTCACTTAACAATGTCTTGGCAAATAATTCGTCTGAACTAACTAAAGCAATGATGTTCTGAAGCATACCAGAAGTGTAGCTTGGAGCTTCTAAAACAGGTGGATTTGCTTTCGTCAAGCCGAGGGTACTTGCTTTTGCACCCAGCCCGGCAGGATAAGCCGTGTAATCCACAGCGGGTTACCGTCCGCCTGTGCTGTATCCCGAACTTGAGCGGAAACGTAATGTAGGACAGAATCTAATGTAGCAGAAGAGGACAGTGATATATTGAGAGATTCAGTGTTGTTAGTCTGGCAATTGGAGTCAACTTGATCCTACGTTAGTTTGTCTGAACGACAAGAAAGCTAATCGAATTCAGTGACGTTTGTACTATCATGTTCTTTCCAGATTGTGTGAGTGAAACTTACAGGTGCAGGCTTATTTGCAGTTTGTTTTCTGCTTCTCTGTTTTTACTTCTTTCCATCATAAGGCATTTTTAACTATATTGACGGTAGAGCATCAGAATTTTCCCCTAGTATCTCCGTCATTGATCATAATGGCGCATACATACATACATACATACATACATACATACATACATACATACATACATACATACATACATACATACATACATACATACATACATACATACATACATACATACATACATACATAACATACATACTTACATACATACATACATACATACATACTTACATACATACATACATACATACATACACGCCACGTACACACGCACATCAAAATAATATCGCATTGTTCGTGCAGCCATCGACAAATACGTCGGGACCTTCCATCCAAAATTCAAAAACCTCACTGTAGTCACTAAGATATTCCACAACTTGATACAACAAATTGGAAGAACAAATGATCGAATGAACTGACAGCCCTCAGGAAGAAAGCGATATTAACCGCAGGCGCTTTTGTAGATGCTCTAAATATTGTATTTTACCCGAACACTTTGCTCACACTAATGTTTTTCGGTTATGCTTCTCATAAATTTCAGATGAGTTCGGTGGATTTCTGCTACGAAGTAGGTCACCAGAAAATATATACAATGAAGCATCCTGATAAATATCGATAGCATTTTGCATTCCGCATTCTCATGCTTGCATGATTTAGTCGAATTTAAGGGCGATAAGAGTAAGTTAAAAATTAGAATTCGTGAATTTTTAAAATTAAGCTGTTTTCACCCTAGGCCGTCATGCTAAATCACACCACATTTGCGGATTTAATTTTTTAAAAATTTGCATACATGCTCTCATGACAAACAATTCTGCCAGAGAAGCAATAAAAACTTGCGGCATGCAGTTTATGAGAAAAATAAGGGAGCAACATTTTGCTCTTGTATATACTACAGTGCAGTGCCCCATCTCTAGCGCATCGCATATTGTACGCGACGATACTGGTGTGTTGCAGAAATGGAAGAAAACAGGCATCAGGAATACTGAGTTGAAAACACACGCAGCATCGCATTGCAGGGTATCACTCTTTACATTCGATGTTCGCCAGTCCGTCGGTTTATTTGATTTTGAAAAACTATGCCAAAGATTTCCCATTTGTCTGCATCCACTAGCACAACGGACAGAAATAAACTGAATACAAACAATTCACAAAAGGAATAAACGTATGCTCCAAAAATTCAATAACAGAGGCCCGTTTATCCGGCCGTGCGCACGAGAATGCACTGTGTGCACACCGGAAGCAATCAAAGAACAATACATTCTATTGATAAGGCTAACAATGGGACAAATTCCTCATCTCACAGAGGGGGTGCTGGGTGGCCACTTTCATTTTCATTGATCAGCGACAAGTTGTCTCCGAAATATCACCGCACATAAGATTTCTAACGTGAAAATCGTGCGTTATATTAATTGTCATTGTATGGAGGGTTGTGTGTGTTTCAAATTACAAGTGTGTCCCTGGCAAAACTAAAGTGATCTGCTAAATTATCGATAGTTGACCACCGAGTTTCGAATAGGGCAACGAGTAGAAAAACCGAAGGATCAATTTCAAAGTGATGCGCGATTTCCTTAATTTTGTCAGATCACTGAAGTGACCTGCGGTCACAAAACGGTCTGGAAGCCAGAAAGTCCTAATTAGAAAGACTAAGTTAAGTTTCTGGTGCTTTCAGTGCACAGTAAATACTGCAGTTGCAGGATCGTCAATTTCACCTGAGTGATTTCCTTGGACTAAAATGCTGGTAAGGATTATTCAGTATGCTTTGCGAAAACCCCCAAAACTTCCAACGAGGAGCACTAATTTACTCCTGCTTTATGCATGCAAAAAATGTCTCAGCTGAAAATTTCCTGATAAATGAACTTGAGTTCACTTGTTGCAAATAATAAAAGGGAAGTTTAGTGTTTACCAGCGGATATTTGCTTTTCAACTTGAGAAAAAAAACGGATGTCATAGCTTTCGATCCATTGGTTTCCAGACTCCTACTTAGAGAGGAAACTTTTCCGGTTCGACGGCACTCTCAAAGAACCAGTTGACCTTGATTTGCCCATAGGAGTGAGAAATGAGCCGTTCGATTGATATTCACAGACGCAGTTTAGTAGCAAGATTGTAAGCCTTCTTATAAATTGGCTCAGTAATGACCCGGTACGGTTCGGACCAAATTAGCTCCTGACTGTGGCGAGTTCCTTATTCAGCAGGATAGACCAGGATATAAGCAGCGCGTTAGAGCCAAATTGT
>NW_008751728.1:1721556-1728180 GCF_000715545.1 Opisthorchis viverrini
AGCCAGCCAAATTGTACACTAATCAAATAGTTACAATGGCGTTGAACCAGCAATTTTCGCTTGGTAAGCGAGTAAGGAACAGTTCGCTGGCGGTTATCAAATTGACTTAAGTTGCATTTCAGCTTTCTGAAGTTTTTTATTTCCGTATTAGTCCTCGCAGAAGCATCCAAAACGAGTCCTTGTTGGTGCCAGGCTTCCCGCATATTGGCAAATTTACCTAGTCATGAAACAACTGGATAATGGAGGATGTAAACTGCAAGTGGGCTCGGTAACAGATCTCTTTAACAAAGGATAATTGCAGTTTGTTTGAAATGAAGAATGGAAAACAAGTGCTGGTATTTGATCTCTTCCTACACTCAATAAACTGCCAATCACTGAAAATGCATCGACCACATATCTGGTGTAGCTGAGCGGAACACTGAGCGGAACAACGAATTCATCTATAAGGATAACAAAGAAACGGAGAAACCGATCTGGGCAAATATGGTAGATCGATTACTCTATCTAACTAATTAGCAGACCTCGTGAGAATTAACTTCAGTATCGGAAATGGTTCTTGGTTTTAGTACACACGGGTGCATAGGCTCAGTTTAAAGTGAGACCTGATTGTTGAGTATGTTATATTATCGCGTGTTCTCTGTTCACGTTCTTCTGAATTTCTATAGTCACCTTTTACGACCATGTCGGAATCAGCGCCCGAAGTGCAGATTATTGTGGAAAATATTTCCTTGGCATTTCACAATACACTATATAGCCAGAAAAACAAAATGCTTGTATAAAACTTCTCACAACAGTAACGTTCAGTAGACTGTGAGTTGACCTGGTATTCTTTGTCGAATGTACACAGATAAAAATGTGATTTTTCTCCAGTGTAAAAGGTGACAGAGAAAAAACAACTGGGTATAACACGATGTGCTGCGATTTTTGTAGGTTTCCCCGACAGGACAAAGGCGACGATAAAGGATAGCGTGCCCTCAAATCCGGATAGCTTTAACGGAGAGTTCAGACACTCACTGTAGCGCTTCATGAACAAAACATTCGGTCTCTCGTTTGAGCCGTTTAACTTTGCAAGTGTAATATTACTTTCACGGACATCTTGCAAAATTTTGCGATCTCAACATGGGCAAACCATTTGAATATGCGGGACCTTTATCACTCTTGTGATGAACTTGTTACTTGAGGATAGCTACGAATGATCGCAGTCATTTTTGCAACTACCAATGTGGTCTACGTTCAAACAAGCATAATATTATGCAGGTATCATCTGGTAACGGAAGGCATGTGTGGTGCATAAGACCTGAAGAATGGAATAAACAGGACAAATAACGCAATCGTCAACTTCATTTACTCCTGAAAGAAACCGGTTGTTTTTTCTTCTAAACGAATCAGTTAAGGCAGAACTCTCTGGAGCAGTTTTGTGCACTTTTGACTGCTGAATATCTCAGTGCACTTGAAAGGATTGTGAGATCAGATTGCTGTAGCCCGGCCAGTGCCTCAACGATGAAGTTAATCATTTCGTTAGTATTGTCTTCTTCTTGTTCTATTCTGTTGTCATTAGGTTCTAGACCAGGATATGATTATCATATGCTAACTTGCACTTGAGTAAAAATGAGTACAATTTATATGATGTGAGAATAATAATTAATTTTCAGTGATTACGATCGTGTCTCTCTTCACTTAGCACTTGAATGTGGATTTCTGCTTATTTGTTTTGTTTCCTACGGAGTTCAGAGGTCTTTCAAATCGTTTCATACAAATTTTGAGCGTGCTAAATGTCGGAGCTATCTAATGTATTGAAGTAATCGCATTCGGAAAGACAATAGAGTTTCCCCTTGATAGGAACATGGAGAAATCGGTCAAGCAGTATCAGTTTATAAGACTGCTTTGGAGAATGGGTTAACTGATATACCTATCCCTCGGTAACCTGCATTTTGTTTAATCTGAGTTGAGAAATAATTGTAGCCAAGGGGCTATGATAGACCTCCTTTGGGAAGTTGCAACCGAAGTGATAAATAGCAGCGGCATGCAAATCGAAAACGCTTCCTGGAGGTACTGAACCACTTAATATACCGATATCCCTGAGGAGCAAACAAATTCAGACCCTGAGTTGCGTCCATCGTCTTGTAGATTCGAGCCTAGGGGCTCAAAAGTTAAAATCTTCACACTACCACCGAAATCAAAAGGTGGACACTTCCAGTGAGAACTCCGTCAGTATTGAAGTTAAACTGTCTTCTGATGCACTGTACAACAGACTTTAAGCAGCACTCGACCAGGTTACGAAAACAGATGTGCATACGTGAGGAGAGCCCGTATGGTCTGTGGGCTGGTAGAATAGCACTACATGTGAGAATCACCGGGAACAATTACTGATTCATTCCGCGAAAGTGACGGTTACTTGAATTTTGTCTCGTCATGAAGTATTATCAAAGACACTAATAAGGTGGCTTTGTGGGGACAGGTTCGATATATGCAGCAGAACGGTTGTCAGCCGTTAACAGCTAACACTTCTCACTGGTTTTTAGCGTACTCAGTCATCTGTGTTTTGAAGCCCCTACAGTTTATAATGGATCGTTTTGATCTGTCCTCTCCTGATCCCAATATTCGCAAACTCTTAGGCATTGGACATTTTCGGTGATTACAGACATGGCGAGTTTCTTTGAATTCGGTATTCTTTGCCTGTTCAGTAGCTCGTTCGCGATATTGATCGGCAGAAATTCTGTGGTAAACGATAATAAGTCCAGAGCGTTCAAACGTGAGGAGCAAATGTATCATTGGCTACCATTCCGCAATATAAACTGTTAAGGAATAAATCGAAATTTCTCAAATCTGGGCCATTTGAAGAGGAAGGAGCGAAAACTTTACAAACATTCGCATTATCGAATATCGAAATAGCGTTTGCGTAATTCCTTCTATTGCCAACGTCCGCTGGCATACCTTACTCCTATAAACTGCGTACCTGTCCATTTAGGAATGTCGATGCGTTTGTATCCAGAGGTTTACTTATTAACGCTGTGGCTTGGTTGGATGTCTCTACGACGCACTTCCATTGACGTGCTATGCCTGATGTTCGTTCGGATATAAGAACTGTGCACTTATTTCATCCTCATCAACCAACAAAACCGTTAGGTATTTTTCGGAAGTGGAAGCAATATATGCACTACCAACTTCGAAAATTATTCACCTGAATTTGAAATTCTCATGAAAACTAAAAGGAATGCGAACGAATGTGTCCATCGAGTAACCGGGGAACTGATGTTCAACCACTTCCCGAAGTAAAGTAAGGTAAACTGGTTTTTTCATATGCACGGATCAATGGATTTTCTGATATTAATCGCACCAGTTGTCATATGACAGGCGTTTGGTCACAGTTTTGAGTCATATTGCACCAGATTCTCAGATGAATGACGGCTAAAATCTACGTATCTCGATATCATCTTATGCAATACGCACGATATGTAACGAAATGTTGTTCCCTTAGTTTCCGGAGGAGTGCTGACGGGG
This sequence comes from Opisthorchis viverrini, assembly GCF_000715545.1. Taxonomy (NCBI): domain Eukaryota; kingdom Metazoa; phylum Platyhelminthes; class Trematoda; order Opisthorchiida; family Opisthorchiidae; genus Opisthorchis; species Opisthorchis viverrini. The sequence goes on from NW_008751728.1 coordinate 1,725,058, forward strand.
CAGCGATCCAACTGTGACCCAACTGGGGAGCCTAAGACGCATGTATAAAGTGCACTGGATTTTTTTCCATTTCGTTTGTCCATGCCTGTTTGCTTGGTACAAAGTATGAGGAAACACGTTGAACGTCAGCAAGTGCAGCATATAGGATTGAAGCAATTGGTAAAAGGTTTAGCATGCCAAAAAACAATGGGTCTTAAACGTAAGAGGTTTTTTCTGCTTGCACGTTCGATTTACCTTCTTTTCTACATTTTTAATTTAGCAAGGAGACGGAGACGTCGTTTTGATCACGGAAAAATGAATCTCAACATTGCTTGGACGTGAATTTTGCTTCAATATACCCCTGCGTTTTTAACTGTTCTACTAACTTGAGGTAGAGTCAACCGGGTATTCAGAAGGGTGATTGTTTTCAGCAGTTTTTTGTTCTACATTATTCATAGTAGACGACCTTGAAGGAGGGTTCATTGAATCGCAGGTACCTACGGGTCTGTACAATATGCCTAGTTGTTAAAAATATAGTTTTGAATGGTTAGCCGCTATGGGCTTGTTCGTGGCACTTAATAGTCAACTATTCTTACTAGTTGGAAAATGATTATTCAAATACATATTACTTGAGTTGCTAGGAGTTGTATTGCAAACTTAACCGAACAGTTTTCGAACAGCAAACGTCCAGTCGCACCTACAAATTGTTCGGTTTAATTTGTTCAACACATAATGAATATACAAATCAGTCTAACCACCTTGCTAACGACTAATCTTGTTCTTCAAGCGCAGAACTGCATTGCTCTGCTCATAATCCTTCCCTGCGCACGTCTTAGGAAACAGCTGGGGTTAATTTATCAGTGGCACAGCAATGGATAAATCTGGGAATATCCGTCCGAAGTAGGCAGGAATCCGTGATCTTCAATAAATTAAAAAGCACAGCTTGTTGCAAAGTTAAAGTTTCGCCTTTTTATTTAACTTCCGTAATAGTTTGAACATACAGGTGATGCAACCGCCTAAATGTAGAGGATATCAGCAAGAAGGTTTGGAACTTGAATGGCGGCAGCCGAAGTACCGACATCAGAAAGGGATTGCTTATCGAGCACAAAGCTCGCCACATTGGTCTACATCCCTCAGGAGATCAAATTGGTGTACAAGCATGAGGTGGAACTCTGCATTAGGACTGCTTTGATAGAAAAGACACTGATAAAAGTGGGAAAGGGTATGATCCTGCGAGATAAATAAAAAAAATTGTGGAACAAAGTTGCCACAATGGAATGAGTAAAAAAATGATGCTGGCGTGATTACGCTGAGAATTGCATCAATAACATGATCCTACCCCATTCCTGCAAACCACAATGTCTAGCCGTTTGCGTGTAAGCTACGATACAGCAGTCACGTTAAACGCAGCTGAGGTTGTCGGAAAAGATACATCCGGACAGTTTCACCGTTCGAAACTTTGGTTTGGCCGGGGTTTTATGCGCGATTGCTATAATGGATACGCTATAAAGGATATGCGTAGTGTAAATTCCCCATTCAAGCGTCCATAGAGAGTGGAATTTTTAATTGAGTTTGTCCAAAATCTATAACGTATTTTCAGTGGATCGGACGGGGTAGACCACAAATTATACTTCAGTGGGATACGGGCAACACTAATCAGATGACAGCGTGCCCTAGTTTTCTCATGTTCTGGGTCGAGAGAACTACCTCCAGCTCTCTCACGCAACGTTTCGATGAGACCGTACCTAAACAAGGAGCTCAAGTATTTGTAATAACCGCGTCCCACGTCATTGTACGTATCAAATTGCCATTTAACCTCGTCTCAATCAATTCCATAGGGTAATGTACCAAATAGCTTCTCTGCTGCGTAGATGAGGTTGACTTCAATGGTAGTTTCGCCACCATGCAAAAGTGTGGCGGGTCTCAACTGCAAATTATGTCTATTCTCATGTACAAATGGAACGTTTTCACCGCTAGATACTATATTCTCGCAGTGGGCGTAGATCCCACTCCAGTCCGGAAATCCCATTATTGGGTGACCCGCGTGTCCCAAGCAAGCTTAAATTTGTATGTCACTCGCGAACGCCATCTGGCCTGCCTTCGTGGGATCTGTCGCACAAAAGTTAGGTGCCATCTCGATCACCGTGTCCAAGTAATCTCCACTATTCAGCACACTAGCTGCATTGAATCTGACCACGTCTCCAGTTAATAAGGCTTTGATCAGATTATCACCGTTGACCAGCGTTCGTAGTACGCCGCGAAGTTGTTACATCTCTGGATGATTTGGGGGTCCCGCAGATCTACATAGGGATGCTTGTAGACATTTTCCAACCGGATTGTTGGGTTTGTGGTAAGGTTAATTGTAGTTGTAACGATATCGGTCCACCATAAGGATTGCACATTTGAACTTGCATACTGAGCGGTTCTACAGTGGTGACAATAGGTTTGCGAAGCCAGACACCGTGGTGTTCACTTCCATTCCTCTGGCAGTCAAAACGAACATATTGGTCAGAATATGTGGAATCCGTAGTTTCAAGGATTGCCCATGTAAATCGATGTCCCGGCTTTGCGTAGACGGTTGTGTGAAAGAACCTGGAGCGCGGATTTGGTTGTGCTCCAGTTAATAAGGCTTTGATCAGATTATCACCGTTGACCAGCGTTCGTAGTACGCCGCGAAGTTGTTACATCTCTGGATGATTTGGGGGTCCCGCAGATCTACATAGGGATGCTTGTAGACATTTTCCAACCGGATTGTTGGGTTTGTGGTAAGGTTAATTGTAGTTGTAACGATATCGGTCCACCATAAGGATTGCACATTTGAACTTGCATACTGAGCGGTTCTACAGTGGTGACAATAGGTTTGCGAAGCCAGACACCGTGGTGTTCACTTCCATTCCTCTGGCAGTCAAAACGAACATATTGGTCAGAATATGTGGAATCCGTAGTTTCAAGGATTGCCCATGTAAATCGATGTCCCGGCTTTGCGTAGACGGTTGTGTGAAAGAACCTGGAGCGCGGATTGATATGGTTGTGCTGGTTGACTTCACTCCTGGCGCTACACCAAGGGAAGAGTAGTATAGTCCAAGAACTGTGGTACGATTCCCACCAAGCTGGCGCAGCAATATCACATTGCAATTGTAGGCA
>NW_008751728.1:1734697-1736450 GCF_000715545.1 Opisthorchis viverrini
AATGCAGCGAGTGGGCCCTGAATTCCCCTACCGAACGTTTAGATATCCTGTGGTTTGATGTAAATTATTAAGGGGGCAAAGTGAGAAATGTTCTATAACAGACAAACTGGGATATTCGGACATGAATGTCTACCCTGAACTATGATAACTATGTTATAAAATCTGTATTGTGTTCCATTGATTATAGTAATGACTAGTTCGACAAGAGCTTGATGCATACACGGAGAACATAAAGCTAATTGACAACATAGTCCAGGTGAATTTGTCTGGGTGCCTACTTTGTGGCAAAATACTCGAGCATTGGTGCTCTGTGTAAAACCGGATGAGCATAAATGACCGTCACTGGACAAGATGGATATTAACAAGTACCATCTCCAGTTTCTGCCCAAGGCGCTTCTAAATATATGGTAGCTCGCCCAACGATTAAGACAACTTTCAACAGATTGTGGACGTTTTCTCACGAAATTGATTTGTAAACAGCTAAGATGACCGGTATCTCCTAAATGATTCAGAACAAGTAGACCTCTGGATTGGTGCTCCAACTTCTGTTCCTAACGGGACAGACCGCTGGCTATTGTTAATGCCAATGAATTTATCAACAACATTTGGCATTGTCTCTAGGTCTGGTTGGCAGAATGGACTCCGCCAATGGGACCAACGTTCTTGGTCTATGAGCACAGTGCGTGTTATATTAGCGCGGTAGTAACATGTAACATACTTGACTCGGTTGTACGAAGGGCAGTGATGAAATTCGTTAATATTTTTGTCGCCATCTCGTTCCTGTTGACCAGTATACGTGAGATATTTTTCTTTCAAATTTATTTCTGCCGTTATCAACTCCGTGCTTGAACCATATCTTTGCGGTTTCAGAGGGAATCAGTTTCGAAAAAGGTAAGTCTGATCAGTGAAAAGCATTCTGAGTAGTGTATTCCCAAATAATGCTTTACCACGGTGATTCCACTACGTTTATAGCCATTTTATCTCTCCACGCTATGCATACTTGGATTTCCAATCCCCTTACATGTCGATCTTATTCTACTTTCAAACATATATAGTAGGACACCTGAGACCTCCTCTTTCTGCACCGATTTAATCCAGCATCAGAACAATTATTTGTTTATCACCATATGCAAGTATGCGAATAGAAACTAACTTTTCAAATTATTGTCCACATTATTCAGGAGACGGTTTTCTCCCGGATGAGAAGATAATCGCGGGTGAGCGTACAATATGTATACTTTTCTGCATCATTCGTGGGGCAAGGTGCGCAGATGAGCTACTGTATATCACCTTAAACTTACCATGCTCAGGCCCATCTAAATAAGCTAAATATCTGAGATCTGATGGCCCTTGTGATGAGAGAAGTTAACGCTGTTTTACCATTGCTAAAACATATTCGTTTTCCCCGAATTTGAAAGGACTCAGCCCCATGCATGTTTGCTTCTTGGTGAAAACATACGGCGCGTGAAGCTGGGATAACAACATGACAACCGTGTGATGCATCTGAGCTCAGTTTAACGGATTTTGCACTCACTATCCCCCAAAAGACCTCATTTGGTTGTATAGATTACAACCAGAATCGGAAGTACAGTGGTTATTTTAAAAATCACTAATCCCAAGGTCTGCTACGATTAAAGAGCGCCACCGCCAGGTTCTCTCATCAGTTTGTGGTTTGTGCGCTATAACCTCTAAGGCGTGATTTCTCTTGGTACAAATATATATATATATATATATATATATATATATATATATA
>NW_008751728.1:1737103-1741914 GCF_000715545.1 Opisthorchis viverrini
GGCGACGTCGGGAAACAGTTTTCCAGGTGTGTGGAAATGTCCTGGAGGCGTGGAGGTTCAGAAGCGACAGGACTTGCTCCGGTGTCATGATGCCAGACTGCAACCCTCGGGGAAATGCCAGAAGGTCAACACTAGCGAGCGAACGGTCAGCATGGGATTTCAAGAGTGACACGGTGCAATCCACGGTTTGTTTAAACCAGACGCTGTAGTCATCGGCTTCTGATGAGTAGGCCGTCGTCTGACTGATAGTTTGCTCAGGTTCACCAGATGATGTTTCGTCCTGTTGTGCTTGCCAGTTAAGCACCCGTAACCTGGTTTTGATGCTGATAGCCGATCGGCCAGGAAAATACTGCTCCAATCTCGTGAACAGCTCGGTTTGCGTGCCGCAAGATGGATATAGATTGTTAGCCAGGCGTAAGAGCGATTGTGACTCTTGCTGGGACCAGCGGGTACTGGAATACTTCACTCGGCCAAGCTTATCTGCATTATGCTGGGTGGGGTGTGCGTGCCGGCGGTGTTGACTCAGGCCAATCTTCGTCGGAAAAAGGCGGGAACAATCAGCGCAGGCCAATTGGGCGACTGTGTTCGTACCAACACTTTCATTGTCGTGAACTCGATGATGGGCTACAAAGCCAGCTTTCGATTTGCAGCACTTGCCACATTCCTCACACGTGAACCCAACGAGTCTCTCCTGTGTACTGGTTGGAACTGGTGCGGAGGCGCCAGATGATTCGTAGTATACATTGTCGAAAGTAACCAGCACATTGAAACCAAACGGGGTGGTTGGCCCTGTCTGGAGTTGCTGAACTCTTAGCTCACCCAGACAGACGTCCAGGCTACCCGGTCGGCACCACGAGGAGGTGGTTCAGCTCGCCGACCTGACTAATGCTCCTCTGTATACCAATGTTTAAATCATCAGTTAGAGATGTGGACATGTTTGCTTAACGATCGCCATCATCTTTTGATCAGCATGTTCACAGTAGTTAGGTGGTGAAGACGCGAACCCTTAGCTGTGATATTCTAAAATCTGCCCTGTTTCGTCAACTGTATTGGAAAATTCTGTTTTGGTAGGGCAGTAATTCAATAGTTTTCATGAAAAACGATGGCGCAATTCGTACGATGTTCCGATGGGAATATTAAAACTCCTGGAAAGAGATCCGCAGAGGATTTATTGCTAGGTAAAGTATTACCATGAGGTGATTCAATTTCTCGACACCCATTGAGACTAAAACCTGGCTGCTATTACGATTTGTTTTTAGAATCTTTCGGGACTTTAATGTGACATTTTGCTGGTGTTGTGAGAATTTTTTACCACTACACTCCGATGGAAGACTGATGTACTTTAAGGTCCTATCAATGCCATGCGCTTCACTGATTATTGTTATCCTCCATTTTGTGATAACAAATTTTCCAGCCAGGTCTTCCAAATGATTCAGTTGAATAAGACATAGTGAGGATCAGAAACTGCCTGTCGTTTGCATTATTTTAAATTGGGTCCGGTGACACGGTCAGGCCGCAGTTATTTTATTATCTGCCGATCCATTTGATACAGGTTGAGGTCAAGAGGTCACATCTTCTGAGTTAGATGCCGGAAACGCGTCGGTGAGTAAACAAACCCGTAGAAGATGAACAGGGTTCTGCTTATTGATTGATGAGATTTTGTGAAAGGAACCACTCATCGGGTCACGTAGACTGTTGTTGCCACAAAGGAGGCACACAGTTACAACTAATATCACCAGTTGTGGCACCTGAATACAACTTAGTTATTGGTACGCGTCCATGTGAACTCCTTTCGATGAACATTTGGCGCTCACAAGTACTAGAGTCAAGCGACGCGTAGATATTCCATGGAGGCACTGTGATCGTTAATAAACGGTAAAGACTACGAAATGGAAAGAAGGTAAACTTGTACGAAACGATGATACTTTCTCTCCTGGGAACTTCACTGAGACGAATGGACAAAAAGCCATGATAACATGGATGCGCAGATCCATTTGTTCTGCATCCTGTGACAATATCTACTGTCGGTGAATCGGTGACTGCAAACAGTGGTCTCTAGATTCAGACGCTATCATTACTGCTTAACCTACCGGTTTTCCCTTTCAATGATGGTCATGGGGTTAAAAATCTTTACTCAGAACACACCACGCCAGAAGAAACGTACATAAGCAATTCTTAAGTCCAAAGTACAGTTTGCCGAGCCCAAAATGTATAGCACATTGAAAGGTCTTTTTGAGTTACTGAAACAGTCATATATTATAACTATTTCAGGTACTTCCGATAGACCTACTGTAACTCTGAATCGCTTTGGCCCACCCATGTTTTAGCTACAATGGTGCCTTCGACACGTAAGTAAATTATGAGTGGGAATGGCGATAATTATTTTCTGTTAACACGCTCTTATTCACTGGACCTAATTATCATGAGTTTGCCGGGCAACTGCTTTGCAGTGTATATGCGCAAGTCAATCACGAAATCAGGAGTTTCATTTCACTAACTAATAATGGTAGACGAGACAGACACAAACGAGATTTCCCAACACAGTTTATCCACCATTGCTTGGAATTTTCGTGTAGTGGGCTGAGAAATCCTCACAGTGTGAGGTATGAAATCGGGCAACATATTCTCAGAAAGATTCGTCGCCTCAAATGTCAGATGGTCAATTCCTAGAGGATATGAAATCACTACAAGGCGGAACATGCGCTTTAGCTCTGTGAACCGATCTGAACAATCTACAAAAAGAACCAATATAGCTACGATTTTACGTAAGTTCCGTTCTTCGCTACAGAAGATGTTTGAATTGAAATGAATCTCCTAAGGGGTCACAAAACCCTCAAAAAACCGCGGAACTTCATCGTTGACCAACCTTGAATGGAACCAATAAATTTGTCAGCAGCTTTTGGTATGCGTTTGGTCACAGGTGAACATTTTCAAGCTCTTCGGCTCAAAACCGAGTGCCTGGATGTGCAACGTACGTTCATATCCTTTAGTGAATCTTTACTAGTCGCACTGGACTCACTAGCGAAGATTCCGGAGGATTTTCACAGAAAACGTCAAATCAGTCTTTAAGACAATCCGGTCATTGACATTGCTGTGTTTGGTAATCCGAACCAAATGGACCTCTCGGATCTCGGTTTGGTCATCGAGGCGGGAACATCACGGGAACTGTATATTACATTATATTTTCCAGAAGCAAAATGTCGCTTTCTTGGAATACACAGCTGTCGTCTGTTGTACTATGTTTAGCAAAACCTTCACTTCAATATGCAATCGTGCGACTTCCGAAATTGGCCTTCCGAATTAGTGTAAATAAACATGAGCCAATATAAAGTGATAAGTGAATAACAACATGTTATTCTTGTCACGACGTTCAGTTGGAGCTCTGGAATATCTAGAATCGTTCAGTCACTCCGGTTTCATCAATGAAAGCCATGGATTTACTGCTGGGCATACCGCTACACAGCCGTATGGTGTGATAGAACCTAAAGCCCGCTAAAGTGGACTTGAGTTAGGGCGAGAAACCTTGTTAATATTGCACAAATATAGAGCACAAAATATCAAGTGTGGGAAGATAAGTGTGGCCAAAACCGCATAGGCTGGTGGCGTGGATGGGATGAAGGTCGCATGTTGAGTGCATGAAATTCTAGTCGCTGGACTTTTGTAGATAGGAGTTTCGTATGAGTGAGCTGGCCGAGATTTACAGGTTGATTGCTTTGAGGTATTTCGGGCTGTTGGGTGTCCATAGCTCTAGGATAATTGGTGTAGCCTATTCAAACCAATGGGTGTGACGTATTCTTGCCTTCAATTATTAGACGACAATTTTGTAGGATTCACTCAGCTAGTTTGATGAAATCCGTCATGGGATCGTTCATGTTATGTCATCGTTCTTTTGGCGCCAATATCGTCACTGCAGTTGCATTTGTGAGCGGAAGATAATCGCTAGCTGAATAAGCAGAAGATGAGAAATTTGAAGACACAAAATTTCTCAAAGTCAGCTGGAATAAGGGCACATTTTCGTCGGCTTAGGCACGTACACCCGGTCCGATCGGTGAACCGGCTTTAGGTGAAATTGAACAAACCTGGATCAATCTCGCCTTTTGTGTGCAGCTTCAGTACTACACACTTTATGCAAATTGGAGCGTTGCGTAATCCGTAAACACGATGCGTATGTTTACCACTGCTTTTGAGTGGGGTAGCAGGCGACGCATTGAGCGTGACATCCTTACTCAGCCAACAAAACCGTCTGCATTCTATTCGTGAGGGCCAGTTAGAAGGCGTTTTAATGTATATGCATGCCCGTTTGACTAAAATCGCAGTGCAACTTTTGTGTAGTACCAGTTTCAGTTTCACCCCCACGGGTTCACAATTCTCCCAGGCGATGGGAGCACCGGTTGGAGAGTGTATACCCTAATTAAAAAGATGGCAAATAATTCTAGCGGCAAGAACGTTTAACTGAAGAGAGAGCAGGTCCATTTTTTCTTTGTTACATATTGCTAGCAGGCGAATATCCTCAGTGAATATGGTATGTGATTGTCGGAGTATTCAAACTTGACGGATGAGTTGAGAGACACTAGTGTATGCAACAGCGGTCAGTGTTTGGCTTCACCACCGTTCAGCACTCCAAATTGCCCGGCGATTTTTAATTCGACGTGGATTCTATTTAAACGTTCTCCCTACGTGCAACTGTTTACCATTGATATATGAATCGTTAGCCCTGGAAGTATCTGGAAATTACAGCCAAATTCTATTGGCTCCTGTATACAACCTATCTACTGCTTGGAACCGATCATGAATAAGGCCAGGGTAGCAAT
>NW_008751728.1:1742367-1755991 GCF_000715545.1 Opisthorchis viverrini
ATGTTTTTGTCAGAGTAAAAAACACAAACGCGGAGTTTTGCATAATCCTGTGCAATTTCCAGTGATCCTTCTTGAATTGTAAGGGGTTATGTTCGGATACCCTAATTCATAAAGCGCATTTGAATGTTCTAGGGGCGTGGCGAAAGATGCCATGCTGATTGTGCGTATTCCAGATGAGAGAGATTCTCAGCAACGAAAATCCGCGTAACGGGATTTCGATGATTTTGAAGAGATCGTCGCATTGTCTCACCAGTGACGAGAACTAGAACACGAAAATCCGCGTAACGGGATTTCGATGACTTTGAAGAGATCGTCGAAGACGAAGACGAACTAGAACGTGAGAGCGGACATCCTTGACGAACACCATATTTGTGGGCAATACGTTCGAGAACTATTCACTCTCAATTGTACAGAAGTGGGTGAACATGGAGATCGGATCTTGTTCACAATCTGGTGGTAATAGAATGTATGGTTAACAGAAATGCGCGTTTGACAGAATCTCATCCACCACTGAAGTCGCAGAATATCAAGTTTGTCCTTGTTTCGCTTATATGGGTTTGTTCTAACACCTGAGAATTGCAAAGCTAAGGCAGACGTGGTCTCTACCAGGTCGAACCCGCGATTGATGGTCGCGGGTGAATGATTCGCATGTCGCCGACGAAGAAGAAATGACACCACATACTTCGGCACAATTGGAGAAAAATTGACTTGCTTGTTGTTACTGCACTCTCCGCTAGTTTCATTCTGGAGAACAAGCTCCACCATCAAATCAACTTGCTCATCTAGGATGGCCCCTTTCTGCAAGATGGTCGCAAATGTGCTAGACGAGCAGAGACCGAGATATTCGACGCCGCCCCCCACGCAGTGCAGATTAGGTCCCCAGGTGCAGGAGGTTGAGGGCATTTGAGTGAGTATGCAAACTCAAATCACCCTGAAGGATGTTGGGACTGCATATTCACTGTCCCTCATTCTGGAATGAGATTACCTAGTGGCTCGCAGCACCGCATTAAACTTTGGAAACTCCATTTTTTGTTGGACAGCAGGTCGCCGTTGTCATCCCTGATAGGTTTGTTTACAATGTGGTTTCGTTGGCCGTTCAAACAAACCAAGTCAAAAATTTTGTGGACTTTTCAAGGATTTCACGCATTTCCCGCCATCTTGGCCTTTTGTGGGCACCGGGCCTTTGAGATTTTGCGGACATTCATTTTCACGGTGGTTGCGCCTTAGAGAACCATGTTGCTGGGCCTCCAACAAAACCACGTTCTCATCAGACGTCTGATGTTTGTATGCAGTTGGCTGGGTTGTACCAAATACGGATTTTCTGGCTTTGATCACCGCTTTGAACGTTTAATTTGGAAGCCGGTAATATCCGGAATCCGAGGATCCCGCAAGTTTTTCAGAAGGTCCTGAATGTTTTGTTCCCATTCCAAGTCTACTAGATTCTAAATGCCCAGTGAAACGTGTGTTTCTAGTAGACCTGAGCACCTGGAACTTCTACGCTGAAATTCCAGACGAGGCAGCGAGCTGTCGAACTCGCCACCTTTAAGTGATGATGCGCCCTCCATATTTGATGCTCGACAGTTTTACTTCGGACATCAGTATGGAGTTGAAAAAGGAGGAAGTGTGCAACGGTTTCGTAGGGAAATATGTGTACTTTGCCTGTTTGAACGGCTATTTGTCCCGACTTTGTAAATTCAATTAAAATGAGTAAACTGACAAAATCCAGGTCCATGATTTTCCGTTCGTCATTTCTCGTGTGCGAATCGGTGAACCCGTTGAAGCCTTCTGAAACATGGTATCAAAGTTATCCAAGAAAAATATGGGACTGTAGTGAGAACTACCTCATATTTTCTGACCGCACATGTGGTGAGCATGTTTAGAAAATTTGCACAAACTCAAAAATAATTTGACGCTTATTGCAGTATATTTAGTCACTGGCCCGAATTCTGTTGTAATCAAACACCGGTGTACGGATGTTTTTTGCAGGAATAAGAAAAAGTGGTAGGTGTTGGTCTTTATTGCTTTAACTAACTGAAGCTTTTAAGTGCGTAAAATTGCCCATTTAATTCTTCTCTAATGGAAAACGTCTTACTAGCTAATCCATCTCTAGACTGAATTCATGTAAGCCGGCATCATTTGGATTCTAATGAGATGTCATTAGTTCCCCCTGTCCCAAACCACTCTTGGATGTGATAAACTTAGTTTTTGTGGTCGCTGATAACTTACTCATATTCAGGTTGTATGTTATGCTTTTTTTTGTGAAGCGCACTGTTCATCTGAGTAAAGAATTAAATAAACTTCAGAATCTCCATCCTTTCGAAATCCTCATAGGTACCGAGGTGCGATTTCGACCCGCTTAATAAGAGTAAACATGCAGGAGAACTTTCAACCGTTGGTTCAATAAACTGTCAGGTCAGCTGTATGCCGATCGACTCCCCAACCACCTAATACTGTAGAAAATGGAATGCCAAACGTTATTCTATCTGCCATGGTAAATCTGTATTTTTAAGTTAAAATCCGCCTATAAAGGTAAAACCTTCGAACTAGTTCAACAAAACACTGAGTGTGGCCTAAATCCAAGTTTCTGCGGAAGGTCGTATCCCTTGTGATGATGACGGTTTCCTTATATAAATTGTCCTCATTATATTGTTTTAAACGTCCACGCACAGCTATGTTAATTTCCCATGCAATATCGGAAGTATGAGAATCCGTCCGCTTTCATCAGGTGAACTCAACAATGTCAAGTTTGCTACCAGTGTTGTTTAATTGCTGCTGGTCACAGACAATGCACTGCGTGGCTCTGAGTACGTGGCCACGTTCATGTTTCTAATCGTGTGATGAGGTGTGCTTGTATGCGTTTCTTTATACTTTGACATACGTGGCCCAAAGGTTTTTCAGAAATGCTGCAAAAGATACCAGTGCTGATATGCAAAAAATGAGAGCAAAGCATGTCAAATTCAGCGAAGCTATCTGCGAAGGTTCAAGGAACTACAGTTAAATCTTACATAAGCTTTACCTTAAGCACGTCTTCGTATAGTTTAGAGTAGTACTTTTTAATTTTTGGCATCTTTTGCGAATACTGCTGCTGCGGATAAACGAAGGAAAGTCGTTTTACTTGTCTTGAATATGAAACCTACATTGTTTCTGAAATTGTTGAATGTCTCCTTTACTATGCATTTCGATCACTGACAAATAAATAACTTCTCATGCTATCCACTACTGCAATGGTTTGCGCTCTGTAGACATGTAACAAAGTGTGAACAACTGTCTCTTCTGGGTTATAAATGATTCGCTGTAACATAGTAGGGGTTGCATTATTTGAGAGTGATAATCAAGACATTGCCATGAAGGCGCAGTCACCAATCACCAAAAACTCAAGAAAATGGTAAGCTGATAGTTAGTTAGTTAATACTTCCTGCTTTTTCATTGTAGTGGTGGTCGAAAACAGCAAAAGTAAATCAGTTTTGCTTTTCGCTACACTACATTACCTCATTTATCTCCCAACATAATTTTAAACGAAAACTGAACTCCCCGCTTATATTATGCCAACTGTTGCAATGAAGATCTTTATAACCGGACTTGGCCTTGAAATCCTTTGAATGAACGAAGTAAATGTTCACAAATCTCTCGTTTGCTTATGCTTATAAAACGTGGTCATCTTTCCGAATTGAGCCCAAAAGCGAACGCAGTGACCTTCGCCGGCGACTATGAATCTCGGATCCAACCTTAACAGTCTGACTTCATTTGTGACGTCAGCGCATGAGAAAATCACAAAACCATCCACATGCCTCGATGGCAAGCATCTTGTTCTTGGCCGCTGGGTAAAGGAGACATTCTACAGCATCATACTCATCCGTTTGAATTAGCCTGAATAGTTAGTTCGTATTACGATTGACTTATTTGTGATATTGAGAAATTTTGCTTAGCTGACTATAAATGGTTAAACATTCTCAGGTTCATTTTCAAAAATTGGCAGATTCAGAGCGCACTCCACTCTCTCTAACAGACCACAAATATTGGATGTCTACATAAAGTATACAGTTGTAAATATCTCCTAAATTATTCGTACCATTCTTAATCTGTTCTCAAAAACCCCTTTAATTGCAGGTTTTAAAACAAGGCTAGTCGAAGGTATGCACAAATCTGCCCCATAAGACGTTCAGTTGTGTGAATAGCATGGTCGTATTGTGATACTAGTTTCAGACTGATGCTAGAGGTGATGACCACAAATTTGCGCAGATTCTCAGGTAGGTTTAGTTCAGTGGGTAGTGCGAGTCCTGAATGGTTTACCCTCCCTACCTACTATTACGAAGCCCTCACTGACGTTCTTGCAATTTCTAGTGGAATACAAAGAGAATCCGAGTGAAGGTAAGTGAGATCATAGCATTCGCACTGGTTATTTTAAGGAATCGCATATGGCTATTTGTACTTCATGGCAAATCATTTTTGTTCTTAGCCAGTGTGAGTTAACTACCAGTCCACATTTGGTATTGGACAGGTTAGTATACATATATACCTTACCGCATCGTTTTTGCGGATGTTCGATAACTGACAGACCAAGCAATTTAGGACGTGGCTCTGGTGAATAGTTTGGTCACGACTTTATGGGATCGATAAATGACAATTTGTTCTATTTGTTTCGCACACCCACCTGGGAAGAAAAACAAACTAGGAAGCGAGGCCGGACTGCTGCAGACCACTCTGAGGCTTTTGGTTCGTGTTAACTAGTTGCAAGTCGAATGGTGTCATATTTCTGGAAATGAGATAATTATAGAGGTTTATCAGTAATAGTTGCCTCGGACCGAATTTCTGTGACTCGAACGGTAACCGCCTGGAAAAAACTGCCAGTTAGAACGGTTACCCCATAGATGATTCCGTACCCGCTATGGTGAAGCTTTATTTTCACACACGCAACTGAGCATTGGAAGAACAAAAAGGCTGGTGGTCACCTAGGCTATTGAATATGGCAAATATTCTACCGAATATCCCTTCTAACTACCGCTTCCATGCAAAGTCAAGGAGCGAAATATCTCAATGTCAGAGAAATTCATCAGCCCAAAAAGCCCAATGAGAAGAAACGCTTTGTGACACTTTTCCAAGTAGCACGATAATCGTCAAATGCATGTGTTAGAAGCCAAAATAGTTCAAAATGCAAGACCTTCCCTGCAAGAAGCTCATCTCCCAAGGTCATTTAAAGCATGTTTTTTGAAGAGTCGCGGATCGAAACACAAAGCGCCAACTAGCCGAAATATTTTCTGTTAAAATCATTGTTTTTGAAACATGTTATTGGGCATGTTATTGTCGACGTCAGAGAAACCACAAAGTTCTGTATCAAGTGTTCATGGAGCATATACACTCATCAGGATAGCAGTTAAGTTATGAGAGAAGATTGATTTTCTAGCCCAGCTTACTCTCTGATTGATGATGTTGCTAATCAATTGACGGGGCCTCTGAGATTGTGCCTGTCTGTGGCGCCCCAAGAAGTGCAAAGCAGTTAGCGAGCTGCCAAAAAGTTTTCAACAATTTCGTGCCAATTTCTTACAATTTGCATTCAAGTGGAACATGAATTTGATAGCCTGCACTTTAGCGATAAGTCACAAGAAACACGAAACCGGTCTTGAGCTGTCAAAGACTTTTCAGCAACCTCATGAGTGGTGTTTTATACGTACACATTTGTTTATGAAGTTTTCAAATTGCAATAAAATATTTGAAACAACAATAAATTGAAAATAGCAAAAAGCAGGTCTCGCGTGCGACAACTTGAATACGGGCGTAAAGCGATGAGGATTACTATCAGCAATAACTGTGCACCACCTTCCACAGAATATCTCCGATTTTGTTTAAATCCAAGGTCTCCATAGTTGGCGGTTTCCTTGATTATTGTATCAGCTCTCATCGGATTAAGAATAAATGTTTTCCTGCTGGTTATAAATAGTTAGCTTCCCAATTGTTTGACGTCAGCGGGAAAACCCTTTTGTTTGGCAAGAGGACTAATGCTGTCAGTTATCATCATTATCGATTGTAACTAGAATACAATTTAGTGGAGATCGAAGGAGAATACAGTAAGCAGTTAACTTCGTCACTTCTGTACATTATTTTCCCATTCCCGATGCACAGAGATTCTTTAAAACTCTTGTTTTTAATTATGTAGTAGATGTTTATGGACCGCAACCGCGTATGTTTCTTTCTAGTGTGCACCTGCTCAAAAAATATTTTGCTATGTGATCTCAGTTGTTGTGTTTTCCCGCTCCAACCCAAACTCGATCATGTCGGGTTTAAGATTGCGTGTGCGGTTTACACTTGATTCAAATGAGTCATCAAGTTTGAAATTCAAACCGCGGAGTGAATCAACTATTGTCTTTGATTTTCTGGGTTTCCACTTATCAGCAATGGAGCCGCATAATAACCGGCAACCAGTTTGTCTGAATATGATTGGAAGAAATGGCTAGGCAATTCAAACTCTGGGCAGAAGCCCCCTACGATGTTTGGACTTGTTGTGCAGTAAACGACGTCCGGTGACCCAGAGGAACCTGATTGAGTCACCTAACACGCCGATTCCACTGCTGTTGACGGATTTCTTTCCAAAGAGAATGATACTGAGAATGAAAGGTTTCTAGTTCATATGACCTTCCAAACTGATTAATTGGGAACGGAAATACGACACAATTGTTGGTTTAACTATATCAGCTGCAAAATTTACTGCGTGTGTGTCGGCCTAAAGGGTGTAATTCGGTAATGTCTGCGTAGTCGCGTATCCAAAGATGAGATAAGCTATGAAGCGACAGTTTTCCCTGGCGTTGAATTGATCCGTAGTATGGAACAGATGTTTTTTCGAGACAGCAAAGAGAGCCTGTTTGCCCAGCCTGTCCGTCACCGATGATGGTGCACTAAGCCGGGTTGTTCAAGAAGCAAGATGACAAACATGCAATTCATCATACTAGTGTTTCAACGGTCTCCCTCACACGCTTGTCAGTTTTTTTATTTGAAACTAACAATCAGGTCTGAACTCCTCTGTTTGCATGGTGTTGCCCACTGATTGGAGTAGGTTGGACGTTCTTGTGTTACTCACAAATTCACAAACTTCAGTAGTGTTCCCAGCTGAATTTCAAGAACAAAGTCTGGATAGCACGCATTAGTTTGGAAAAGTTCAGCTCACAGTGCTCCACGTTGCACGTGAAACCAGAGAACATGGGGTTGACAGAGTTTGATGACGGCTAAAAAATTGCTTTGAAGTAGCAAACCGCCACGAGCGATCTTAAGTGGTGGCACAGGAATTCAGCAAACACTTGCACCTTATGAATCTTATCTACCATGCAGGAACTGATCGTATACTAATATAAAGTGCGAAAATACAAAACCAACGTTTCAGCCAACAGAAATTTATTGAGCAGTAGAAAATCGTTCAGTGCTTCTTTGCGTTAACTTGTCTTAGTAGGGTCATTCAACGGTCTCCCAGTCTGGCAGTTGGAGTGACTATACAACTCCCGAAATTGCTTTTAAGATGAGACTAACCGGATCGATTTCTTAGAAAGCAATATTTTAACAGATGAGAGTTCGTTTCTCAACATTTCCAAAAAGCACTATTATCCAGTTGTGAAAATATCATTTCGCTCCCTGTTGGTGGTTGAGTAGTTAGTGTTTCCAGGTGCTTCAAAGTGCCCCTCCGCTTCATGGGAATTTAGGCTTTCGCCAGTGCAAAGCCATGTATGCTATTATCAGGCCCACCTACCCTCTGATGGGACTGAAATGAGGCTGCTTAAAGAAAACTACCCACAAAGTTGCTGAAAACTCTTCAACAGCCCACGACCGGTTTCGCCCATCATGGGTCTCAGCAGGCAGGCGCAGTCCCCGAGTTTCCGTCAACATTATGTTCTACTTGAACCCAAATTGGACTGGTTTCGAGAAATACACTCATTTGCAAATCAATTGGGGTTTAAGTAGAACATAAGTTTGACGGAAACTCGGGGACAACACCCACATGATGAGCCCAAAGACGGGAGAAACCGGTCGTGGGCTGTCTAAGAGTCTTCAGCAAACTTGTGAGTAGTTTCCTTTGTGAAAATATACCACGATGTCTCAAATATCGTGCCAGCTGAGTCATGAGGCGGTTTGTGTGCAGCACATTCAGTTGTAGAATATCATAAAAGAGAGGTTTAGTTGAGTCTCCGGTGAAAACCAAATTGATTTGCAAATGAGTATATTCTCGGAGACTGAACAAAGTTATCAGATTTTCAGATTTTCCACCGTCGAAGAAACCGCACAGGTGGGCTAACTTTCTAATATGCCTCTATTTATTCTGCAGCTGTGACTGGGAAACGTAAGTGGCAATTATGGAATCTCTCTTTTAAGGAAATTAGTTTCTGGTATTCTGTGCAGCGGTGAGGAACAGCCTGGTTATGTTCATGCTTAGTCCGATGAAAATATTCGCTCAGATTTGTCGTTCGCTACAAAAGTCACACCTCCTGTTACCGCAGAATTCTCGGAGTGGGGTCGTTTTTCAACGATAGGCAATATGTGAAAAATACAGTAGGCTTTTTCTCAAAATGAGACTTATCATATGTGTTATCGGGCGCCCTAGTGCTACACAAAAAGGATAAGTACGTTTCAACACTAATTTAACAAAATCGTGAATGACTTTGAATCTAGACAAGCGGTATAACGGAAAATCTTGAGACACATTCTGTAAACTCGCACATCCATGAAGTTATTGGGATTCCTATGAGATAATTCATTGAAAACACACTTGCAATTAGAAACGTGCTCACGGTGAACAAATCCAAAACTGAAAAGGGCAAATTTGAAATGCTGTCAAATCAGTTGACATGACGAACTTTACCGCCTGCAACACAAAAGGGCAGGGTTCCTCATTAACTTGTTTATGACTGTCACTACCAGTTACATTTTACAAAGCCACCTAAATTGATCAGAATGGGACTCAAATTACTTCGCGCGATATATTCATTCCCCGGAGCGTGCGAACAATTGTAGCCTGTAGCGTTCTTATTGTCCACTTGTGTCGACCACGGTCTTCCCGAGTGATAATTTGCTCGCGTAGACTTTTGCAAGTGTTGGCATTTCGAAAGCGGGTAAATTGAATCCATAATGAACTAGCTACCGGCACTTACAATGATTTAATTCTGAGGGATTTGTTTAGTTATTTTTCATTCATTTGGTGATGAGGGATCGAAATTGTGCCGGACTGGGATGCAGGTTTGATTACGCATTCAATCCCGCTACACAACGGCGTCTTTGGTAGGAACCCCTCATACTAATGATGTGCTGTAAATTGCCTCCAACGCATCTGCGCTACGTTCCCCTCGCCGCGCCACCAACACTGCTACTAGACTACGGCTCAAATGTCAGATTGGAAAACAGTTATAAAACCACGTTTGAGAGAGACATTTAGCCGCATTATTGATTCTGTTTTTAACGGTGGAAGCAAAGCGTGTGCTACTCGAATCAGTCTTTTCTGCTTCCGACCGAAAATTTGACAATTATCTCGAGCTTGCATGTTTTTGCTGAGCCGGTTCTAAATATTCCATATTCTGCCTGAATTTTGTCTGTATTCTTACATCTCTAGCGGATAGATTCAAGAATGGTAAGCATCTACAACCTGAGAATAAATAAACTCATGATATTGTCGAATTTGGACAGCTCGGATCCAAGACTAGCTGAAGAGCAAGCCCTTAATACCGCTTATACTATTGTAATATTGCATTTTGCCACACACTCTTGCAGTCCTAATTGCAGAGTATTAGCAAATACATAGAAGAATATATGCCTATTATACAAAGCATATGATGCATTTATAAATTGTACTTTGTTTTATAAAAGTATATGGTATGCTACTTAAGTATTACTAAATAATTACTAGGGAAAAGGATTATATAAGCCTACAGTGAGACGCAGCGAGTGCTATCCAGACACACAAACACTACGGAAAACAAAATAAGAAATTTAGCTGACTAGACCAATGCAGGGAGCGAACCGCTTGAGGCTGAGCCCCGAAGTTTGCAGCTCACGTTACTAAGCCGAACCGAAAGGGACAACACTCTGAATTACACATGTTTGGTTGGGCCGCCACCATAACTTGAGCCTCGGCTTCTTTAACCAGCGGTGAATTTCGTTTTCAGAACGTATTAGCATACAAATGTGGCTGCATATGTACGTCAGTGGTTCTGATATAACGATCCATTCCATGATACCAAACCGGTTGGTACCTACACTCACAACGTTGCAGTACTGAAATGATCTAGTTTGTTAATGAATGCAGCTTAACTTCTGTCCTTCCGTACGGATTGGTATTGGTACAAATAGCTTCATTTTTTCAACCTGATCTGGTGTTCGGTAAACTTCTGTCAAAAATCTTCTCACCTGCTTCGTTAGCGACCTAAACTATGTACGCCAAATCCTCATATGGGGCACTGAGGTGGGTCTTTTAAATGTCTTCCAACCAAGCCGTTGTTTTAGACCAAACTGTAACTTATTACATCGCTCGCTTACTTATTCCTTGTTTAAGGAAAAATATGGGAGACTGGTGAAGGAGAAGCGAATTAGTATATTCATTGTTATCGAAAGCTGAATGTTGATTCTACACGAGTCAGCAGCTGAGGTGTGTCAGCTTCAATCGCGAGCAGTCACTGCTGCGCTGAGATGTTTGGGGATTCCTCGAAGACAGCTTTTCCTGTACACGCCGATTCGTTTTTGTCCGGTCAACCAAACTTCTACATTTGCGTTAAATGACGTGAAATGTGTGAACTTTAGTGAGAATACAAAAATGTGATGGATTGTAAATTCGCATCCACAAGAAACAATCATTGTGACAGACTATTCACAACAAAACACACTGGTTCGCTTTCGATTCTTTTCCAACCACAGTAATGTACAGCAAATTTGGAATATGTGAGCAGTTTGAAAAAGTGACATTTTTTCTGCATGTTACGCATAGTTCCATTTACGGGGCTGGCAGCCTGTTGTATCGAAGTTTTGCAACTCCTTCCTCCCCAGAGAAAACACACTAGGTCACCACAGCTAGTCTCTGTCAAGGCGTAGATGAAGTACGTGGAAAACGTGTCTGACAGATACGAGCGTTTCAACTGGCCCGTTCACCAATCATAAATGACTGCGTTAGCAAAGACTGCAATAATGTAAGATTGCGGTTGGCACGTAAGAGGTTCCAGGCCGCAATTCATCACTGCTAACATTATCACGGTAGTGTGGTCAGCAATTTCCCTTTAATCCGGTGATGACTGCGTAAACTTGCAGAACACACACACTATTGTCGTTTGAACGGCCTCCTCGTGTTCTGTCGCAGTCGTTCTATGAATTCCGAACCGAATCGACTGGAAGCTTTTCATTTAAGTTTCGCTCTTATTAGATCCCACCAGCAATGCATATCCAAACGGAGTACCAAGTTTTGAACCCTGCTCATCTGATTTGAAAGGTGAGCGTGCTAATACAACTCCACCGGTTCACGGTGGACGCATCCGCGATTTCACATCCAGACGCTTCAAACGACAACCCAGTAATATGTCTTGATTTTGTGAATTGTCTGGCCAACCGGTAAGGGCTTTTCAGTCGTTCGTGTGTGCATTCTACTGAATCCCAAAACAGTAACCATCTGAAACGAAACCCGTCCAGCCAGTTTCAAGCGTCCCGTAACACTACGTGAGCAGCCAGTCGATCTATAAGCTATACTAACGGCTTGTTGTACTAGGCACCAGGATTTGTGCTCGGTCACTCAAGCGCATTTTCAAGTGTCAGATGTAAACATTCAAATGCCTTCATCGTGCACCGGGGGAGATGTGGTCACACGCCCATCTCGTATATCATATGTGTGGAGTTCAAACCCCGACAAGGCCATTGGATATGCACTGTTCGTGAGGTCTCTGTAATGGTAGCACTCGATTTCTGTGCTTTCCTGCTTCAGTGGGACCCACCACAACGATTGCGCCAAGATAAAATGATGCTCGTTTCAGTTTGTTTGTTTCAGTACCTGAAGGATTTCGGCTGATTTGTATCAAAAGTTGTTCATTTTAACACAAGGTTTAATCACCAAACTGTCGATTGTTTCTTCTAGTGATACGTGAGTTTACTGTAGACAATTCTGGTGTAAAACTCGTGGCAAACAGGTTGTATATTCGCCGCGAGAATACCTAGAATCTTTGTGCATTGGAGAGGCTTATTTTCCGAAGTGATTATTCTCTGCCTAGTTTGTTCCCAGCAATATAAAGCAAAACGTCCTTAGGTGTGGAAATCCTTGTGTTTCTAAACGGCGTCGGTCCTTCAATACGCACAGTATATTGTTATTCTCTTGCTTGTTCCTCCAGAAAACACAAATTAAACTGAATACACCCAGTAGGAGAGGATTTAATCGTAGCGAGTTAGAGGCGATAAACACATGCGGTATCCACGTACTAGCCATGGGGACAAGAACGTTCTGATCTAACGTTCTGGTAAACAGCCAAATTGATTTCCAACTGAAAAGTGACCACGTACAATGTGAACAAACGATGGTCGCTGCAATGATTCAATTACTAAAATAAGTAGTGTATATGTTCCGTCAATCACCTAGTACCTAGGTTCGTGATGGTTTTTTGAAACAGTGTTTAGTTAGGGCTATGGTGGCCAACCTGAACACTATTCAATCACGTGCATATGACTGTTTCCACATTTGAGGTTGCCATCGAGTCGTAAAACAGCTATTCTGGTCCGTTGACTATAATTTGCCGTAGAAGCGTTGCCATTTATCTCACTAACTTCATTGGTCTCAATTATTAACCTACCCTGGGCATATACGTGGACTGAAAATATCACAGTGTTACAAATCAGAAACGTGTTGAAAATATTTTTAATGTTGACTTTGAACGTGTGCAACGATAATCATGCGATTTGCCCTTTTTTAAAGCTCCGCAGGCTCCAACGCTTCTTAAGAGTGAGTGAATGTTTTCAAAAGCGCGTGGAGAGAAAATTTTAGGTGATCGCTTTCGAACTAATCGGAGTAGCATGGACCGTATTTCCCCTCAACTTCTAAACAAGCTTGTTGAAGGGTTGATTGAGGTGCTCTGCATCTGGCGTCGTTTGATACTACCATTTGTATGAATGTTGACTTCTTACAATTCACGCTCACCAGGGGGTTTTCAGCACCACCTAAAACGGACCATACAGACAGAAAAACAGAAGGTGTCACCCTTTTCTTCTGGTGCCCACGATGCTTGAAGCATCGCTAGCCCCAGGACGTTTAAGCATTTCACATCTGCAAGAACGAGGTGTACGGAATTGCAGAAGGCCCTAGATCATGTTTTCTCCACAAGTTTACATGTAACTATTGAATAATTGATGCATTTCCAAACTAGCCTCCAAATGCGCCCGTCTGCACAGGTCATTTATCGGTGACAAAAAGCAAGAACTCATAGTCAGGGTCATTTAAATCTATAAGCAGGTCCTTGTTTTTCATTTCTCACTTTGCTACCTTAATATTTTACATCAAACCGCAGGATATCGGCAGGGGAATTTAGGGCCCACTCGCTGCATTGTAGATATGAACACAGTGTTCTATGATGTCCTCGTGACCTTCTCCTATGCAAGAACAGATCAGAACATTGATTTAATGTTGACGATGATG
>NW_008751728.1:1758011-1779662 GCF_000715545.1 Opisthorchis viverrini
CAAATGATCGAATGAACTGACACCCCTCAGGAAGAAAGCAATATTAACCGCAGGCGCTTTTGTAGGTGCTCTAAATATTATATTTTGCCCCAACGTTTAATTCACACTAATGTTTTTCGGTTATGCTTCACATAAATTTCAGATCAGTTCCGCGGATTTCTGCTACGAAGTAGGTCACATGAAAATGTAGAAAATGAAGCATCCTAATGAACATCGGTTAAACGTTTTCATACCGCATCCTTATGCTTGCATGTTTCAGTTGTATTCAAGGACGATAAGAGTAAGTTCAAAATGATAATTCGTGAATTTTTATGAGTGGGTTGTTTCTACTTTAGGCATACATGCTCCCATGGTAGAGAATTCTGCCGGCAAAACAGTAAAAACTCGCGGCATGCAGTTTATGCGAGAAGTGAGGGAGCAAATTGTTGCCCTTGAATGAACTACAATGCAGTTCCTGGCATGTTGTACGCGACGATACTGGTATGTTTCAGGAACAGAATATAAACTGACAGCAAGAATACTGAGTTGAAAAAACGCAGCACACATTGTAGGCTGGTGTTTCTCAGTTCCGATATTCGTCAGTCCGTCGGTTTGAGTTTGAAAAGCTATGCCAAAGATTTCCCGTTTATCTGCACCAACTAGCATAACGGAAAGAAATAAACGGAATACTCCACAAAAGGAATGTTTCGAATGTGGAAACGAGTGGAAAAACCGAAGGATCAATTTCCAAGCCATGTGTGATTTCAATAATCTTGGCACATCGCTGTGAGTGACTTACGATGTCTGTCACAAAACAGTCTAGAAGCCAGCAATTCCTGATTAAAAAGACTAAGTTACGTTTATAGTGCTTTCAATGCACAGTAATTACAGCATTAGAGGGATCGTCAATTTCACCCGAGTGACTTCCTTTGTCCTAAAGTGCTGGTAGGAATTACTCAATATACTCAGCGAAAATCCACGAAAATGCTAACGAGACGCACCAACCTGTTAGCGCATTATGCATGTCAAGTGATCGATAGATTCGCCCCAGCCGAACGTTTCGTCACACACTATCCTCAGTTAACTTTTTACCAAATAATAAACGGGAAGTTTAGTGTTGCCATCGGACATTTACTTTGCAAATTGAGACAAAAGTGGATGTAACCGATTTCAATCCACCGGTTTCCATATTTATGGTTAGAACAAAAACCCTTTCGGTTCCACGGCATTCTCAGAGCATTAGTTGACTTCGATTTATCAATATGGGTGAGATATGAATTGTCCGATTGGCTGATCACAGACGCAGTTAGGTAGCATGATTATACGTCTTTTTGTAAAATGGCTTATTAATAACCCCGTACGATCCGGACAAAACTAGCTCCTGACTGTGGCGTGGTGGACCAGGATATTAGTGGTGCTTTAGAGCCGGGTACTGCACTAATCAACTAGTGGACTATGTTGCAATGGCGGTGAACCGGCTAATGTAGCTTGGTAAGCGAATAGGGAACGCCTTGTTGGCGGTTATCAAATTAATTTCAGTTGTATTTTAGCTTTCCCGAGTTCTTTATTTTCGTATTAATATTCTCACAAGTATCCAAAACAAGTTGGGGCCAGGCTTTCCGCGTAGTGACAGATTTACCTAGTCATAAAACAACGGGATAAGATGGGATTCAAAGTTCACGTGGGATTGTTAACGAGCAACATCTGCTGCTGTGTCAATCCATCCTACACTCAATGGAGTGCCAACCATTGAAAATGCATCGACCACAAATCAGGTGTGGAGTACGCTGAGCAGAACAACACATTCATCTACAAGGATAACAAAGGAATACAGAAACCGATCTGAGATGGATTACTGTATCTAACTAATTAGCCGACCTTGTGGGAAGTAGCTGCAATATTGGAAATGGTTGTTGGATGTACCACACACAGGCGCAAAGACCCAATTTAAACTGAAGCCTGATTTTTGGGCACGTGATATTACTTCTCTGTTCAGGTCTTCCCTGTTCACGTGCTTTTCAGTTTCGATAGTTCCCTATTATATTGAAGTCGGTATCAGCTCCTGATTATTCCAGAATATTGTGGAAAGTAAATGGCTACAAAAACAAAATGCTTTTATAAAACTTTTTCCGCATTAAAGTAACGTTCACTAAAATGTGAGTTGATCTGGTATTCTTTGTTGAATGTACACAGATAAGAAACGATTTTTTATCCAGTGTAAAATGTGACGGAGAAGAGCAGCCGGTGTGCTGCGATTTCGATGGGTTTTCCCCGACAGGAATCAAATCTGGCTAGCTTCAACCGAGAACTCAGGTGACTTATTGTAGTGCTCTATGAACAAATCATCCGGTCTCTCGTTTGAGGCGTTTGAATTTGCAGGTGTAATTTTATTTTCACGTACATCTTGCTACATTTATGATCCCAACATGGACGAAATATGGAAATATGGAGCGGTTTTATCATTCTCCTGGTGAACTTAGTACATGAGATTAGGTATGGAGAATCGCAAGCATTTATGCAACTACCGACGAAAGGAAGAAGTCCTTCGCTGCCACCTGAACGGTTACAGAATATTGGGCAGGCAAGCAAAACTATCATGTGCATCCTGTTTACAAAACTAAATATTCATCTTCTCCTTGGAAGCGCCTCCCTGAATTTCCTGAACTTTCCTGGATATTCACTGACTGTTACTCAAATCCAAGCAAATGTGACTGCACAAGTTCCGTAATAGATCTCACTTTCCAAGAGACGCAAAGCGGTTTTACGAGAAGATATGCTACTCGCATGCCCTCCCATCAGTAGTATCACCGTTACACCGATGTAATCCACGTTAAAAAACATGATATTATGCAGATACCCTCCACTAACTAAGGGCACGCATACTGTGTAGTGCATATTTCCTGAGCGACAAAATAAACGGGGCAAATATCACAACCGTAAAGATCACTTAATCCTAACAAATGAGTTCTTTTATCATCTGGACGAATCAGTTAAGACAGAAATTTCAGGAGCAGCTCTATGCGCTTTTGACTGCTGAATAGCTCAGTGCACCTGAAATAATTGTGGGAGTTTTGTCGGATCACTGTAGCCAGGTAAGTTCTTCAACGATGAAATTCATCATTTTATATGGTCCCGTTTTTGAAAAAGCAACTCGGACACCACGTAAGTTTCGTTTTCTTCTCATTCCATTCTAATGTCATTGAGTCCTAGGTCAGGAAATGACCATCATACGCCAGCTTGTCCTTGAGCAAAGATAAATACCATTTATGTGCTGCTGTGTGCACGGTGACTACTTCCAGGGATTGCGCACTTATCTGCCTCCATTGAGCACTTGGGTGTGATTTTCTGCCTCATTTGTGTTGTCTCCTACGGGGCCCAGAGGTGTCTCAAATCGGTTCATACAAATTTTGAGTGTGTTAAATATCAACGCTATGTATTGTATTGAAGTTTCCCCCTCGATAGGAACATCGATAAGTCGGTCAAGCATTATCAATTCAGAAGACTGCTTAAGAGGGTGGGTTAACTGATATATCTCTGTTGAATCTGGGTTGAGAAACAATGAAGTCAGGGGGCTATGGTATTCGCTCCTTCAGGACGTTGCAACCAAAGTGATGAAAAGCAATAGCATGCAAGTTATAAACGCTTCCGGGAGGTATTGAATCACGTAATACATCGATTATCCCCAACAAACAAACAAATGCAGACCCTGAGTTGTGTCCATAGTCTCGTAGATCCAAGCCCAGGACCTCAAAACAACGATGTGCGCACTACCACCGAAATCAAAACGCGGACGGACACTTCCAGTGAGAACTCTGTCAGTATTGAAATTTAACGCATCACTTGATGCAGTCTTCTGAGTTACTGTACAACAGACTCTATGCGGCACGTGCCCAGGTTACAAAAGCATATGTGGATACGTGAGGAGAGCCCGTATAATTTGTGGGCTGGTGGACTAGCACTGCATGTGAGAATCACCCGGAAAAGATACTGCTCCAGCATCCCGAGTACTCATTCCGCGAAAGTGACCGTTACTTGAATTTTGTCCCGCCAAAAACATTAATAAGGTAGCTTTGTGAGGACAGGTCCGATGTATGCACCAGAACGTTAGTCAACCGTTAGCAGCTAAGACGTCTCACTGGTTTTTAGCGTACTCAGCCATCTGTTTGTTTTGAAGCCCCTACAGTTTACAATGGATTGTTCCCATCTGTCTTTTGCTGATCTCAATATACGCAAACTCTTGGGCATTAGGTATTTTTGGCGATTTCGGACATGGCTAGTTTCTATGAATTCGCTATTCTTTGCCTGTTCACAAGCTATTTCGCGATATTGATCCGCAGAATATTTTTGGCAATCGATAATAAATCCAGAGCTTTCAAACGTGAGGAGCAAATGCATCAGCAGCTCTTATTCCGCAAGATAAACTTTTAAGGAACTAATCAAAGTTCTTCGCTTTAAAGAAAGATTCACAAATCTGAGTAATTTTAAGAGGAAGGAACAACCTACAGTTTGTTAAGGAAAAACTCTTCGGACATTCGCGATCTCGAAAATCGAAATGGTGTCCGGGTAATTCCTTCTATTACGAATGTCCAGTAGCCTACGTCACTCTGGTGAACCGCGTGGCTGTTCATTTCAGAATGTTGATGCGTTTGTGTCCATAGGCTTAATAAGTAACGCCGTGGCTTTGTTTGATGCCTCTACGATTGCAAAACAGCATCAGATTTATAAATTCATCAACGCACTTCCATTGACACACTATGCCTGATGTTCGTTCGGATACAAGGTCTTTGGACTTATTTCATCCTTATAAACCAACAAAACCGTTAGGTATTTTTCGGTAGTGGAAGCCATATATGCACTACCATCTTCGGATATTACTAACCTGAATTCAAAAATCTCAATAAAACTTAAAGGAAAGTAAACTAATGTACCCACTGAGTAATCAGGCAACAGTTGCTCAAACACTTCCCGATGTAAATTAAGATAAACAGGTTTGCTCATGGATTTTCTGCTATCAATCGCACGGAGTTGTCTTATGACAGGCGTTTGGCCCCAGGTATTACTCATACTAAGGCAGATCCTCAAACGAATGACGGCTAAAATCCATGTATCTCAATATCCTCTTATGAAATACGCACGATATGTAGGGAATCAACATTCGCACGGTTTCCAGAGGACTGATGACGAGGCGCCGACCAAACTATGAAAGGATGAGTTTAAGGAACATGTCTAAAGTGCACCCGTATCGGAGGAACTAAATAGATGGACATGCCTGTGATTGCCGCCAAGTGCATGAAGATGTATGATAAACGCGCGTATCTACCTTGTTCGGCGTTTTAAATGGGAATGGAATATATGCCTTGTGTGGGATCCTAACCAACCTGTCGACTCCACCAAAAACGTGATCATCGGAAGATTTGAGTATACTACTAAGATTGTCGAGGAAGAAGACCAAAATCAAGTCGTATTAGGCAGATAGGCGTGATTAACCTGTGCTTCCACGTCACAGGTCTTTTTGATTTGGATTCGTTTCCGTTTTGTTTGTCCATGCCTGTTTGCTCGGTACGGAAGCACGATATGTTGAAAAAAGTTCATTGAAGGAACATCCGTTGAGCGTCCGCATGTGCAGCATACAGGATTGCAGCAATTGGTAAAATTTTTTACATGCTGAACAACAATGGTTTTAAAACCCAAGAAATTTTTTCCGACTGCACAACGTGTTTGATTTATCTTAGTTTCTACATTTTTACTTTAGCGGGGAGACGGAGACGTCGTTTTGATCACGACAAAATGAATCTCAGTATTGTTTGGACTTGGATTTTACTTCAATGTACCCCTGCATTTTTAATTGTTCTACTGACTCCGGGTGGAAACAACCGGATATTCCAAAGTGTGATTGTGTTCAGCGGTGTTCTGCTCTACATTATTCATACTACACGACCTTGCACGAGTGTTCATTAAAACTCTGATATCTACGGGTACGTACCGTATGCCCAGTTCTTTGTAATATAGCTTTGAATTTGTAGCCGCCACGGGCTTGTTCGCAGCACTTAATAGTACATGAGTTGCTAGGAGTTGTATTGCAAACTGAACTGAACAGTTTTCGAACAGCAAACGTCCGGCCGCACCTGTAAATTGTTCGGTTTAATTTGTTCAATTCATAATGAATATACAAATGGGTCTAACTACCTTGCTAACGTCTAACCTTGCTTTTGAAGCGCAGGACTGCATTGCTGTGCTCATATTCCTCCCCTGCACACGTCTTGAGAAATACCTGGGGTTAATTTCTCTGTGGCAAAGCAACGGATGAAACTGGGGATGTCCGTCCTAAATAGGCATTCCTCCGTCATCTTTAAATAATTAAAATGCACTACATGACGCAACGTTTACGTTGGGCCTTTTTAAATGGCTTCCGTGGAACTCGGAAAGGTTATGATTCTGCGAGATAAATAAAAGAAACTTGTGAAACAAAGCTGCCACAATGCAATTATTTAAAAAAACGATGCTGACGTAATTACGTTGGGAATTTCATCAATAACATAATCCTACCTCTTAGTCTTGGAAACCACAATGTCTATCCGTTTGTGTGGAAGCTACGATACAGCAGTTACGTTAAACGTAGCTGAGGTTGTCGGAAAAGATACATCCAGACAGTTTCTCATTCGATCGGGTTTTTATGCACGATCTCTATAATGGATACCCGTAGTGTAAATTGCTCCATTGAAGCGTCCATAGACAATGGAATTTTTAATTGAGTTTGTCCAAAATTTATAACGTATTTCCAATGGATCGGACAGGGTATGCCACACACTATACCTTCGTGGGATACGGGCAACACTAATCAGATGACAGTGTGCCCTAGTTTTCTCATGTTCTGGGTCGAGAGAACTATCTTCAACTCTCTCACGCAACGTTCCGATGATACCGTACCAAAACAAGTAGTTCAGTTATTTGTAATAACCGCGTCCCACGCCACTGTACCTATCAGACTGTCATTTAACCACGTCTCAATCATTTCCATAAGGTAATGTACCAAATAGCTCCTCTGCTGCGTAGATGAGGTTGACTTCAATGGTAGTTTCACCACCATGCAAACGTGTGGCGCGTCCCACCTGCAAATTATGTCCAATCTCATGTACAAATGGAAAGCTTCCACCACTAGATACTACGTTCTCCCAGTGAGCGTAGATACCATTCCGGTCCAAACTGCCCATCACTGGGTAACCCGCGTGTCCCCATTCAGCACTAATTTGTACCTCACACGCAATCACCATCTGGCCTGCCTTCGTGTGATCTGTCCCATGCTAGTTATGTGCCATCTCGATCACCGTGTCCATGTAATTGCCACTATTCAGCACATTCGTTGCGTTGAATCTGATCACGTCTCGTGTAAATAGCGCTGTGATCAGATTATCACCGTTGACCAGCGTCCGTGGTACGCCGCGGTGTTTTTCCATCTCTGGATGATTTGGGGGTCCCGTAGATCTACACAGGGATGCTTGTAGACATTTTCAAACCGTAATGTTAGGTTAACTCCAGGTTGTAGTTGTAGGAATATCGGTCCACTATGCAGACCGCACATTTAAACTTGCACACTGAGCGGTTTTGCAGTGGTGACAGTAGGCTGGTGTGGTGTTCAATTCCAACCGTTTGGCAGTTAACACGAACATATTGGTCATGACGTGTGAGATCTCTGGTTTCAAGTATTGTCCATGTAAAACCCTGTCCCGGCTTGGCCTAGACGGTTGCGTCAAAGAATCTGGAGCGCGGATTGATACAGTTATGCTGCTTGGTCTCATTCCTGGCGCTACATCAAGGGAAGAGTAGTATAGTCCATCAATTGTGGTACGATTCTCGCCAAGCTGATGCAGCAATATCACATTGCAATTGTAGGCAACAGTGTCTATATGTGGGTTTTTCGAAAGGGACAGATATGGCAAGTGGCATTGCGTCGCATGAATGAATCGAACCGCTTTACGGTGAGTTGGATTGCCTCTTGCACCTCTAGTCTACTCCAATCTTGCCAGATCCACACATTCTCAAATCGCTTTGCACGGAATTAGCTCCAGCTGCTAACCATTCGATTTAGTTCACCTCTGAAGGGTGTTAATCACATAGTTCGAATCATAATTCGCAAGTCTATGTCTTGTTCATGCGTCCATATAGCGTTCCCCGCGTACTCAGTCTCCAACCTAGCCAGTAACTGTGTAAGGTTATCATCTCCATTTCCATGGATAAACCCGACAACTGCCGAATTTTCACCCAAAACCAACTGCGAATAGACCTTTTCCACATCGAACGTGTCGGTTCGTTTCATCAGGATTATGTCACCTTTTGTGTAGGGAGATCCAATTCGTACGAAATCGGCGAATGGACGCTGTCCGTTTGCCAGCCACTGTCTTAAACTCCGACGCCACCCATCGTATTTTGTGTTGGTGGGCAGCTGGTCAATCACCTGAATCCCAAGAATCAAAGTTGGGCTGGCATTTTATCGTTTTGTGGCCATAGCCACCGTGCGGTTTTGAACTATCCCCAACAGAACGTCTTTGTGGTGATCCCTGTGTCGCCACTCCCTCCATATGGGCTGCACAAATAACAGTTTCTGCTTCCCCGTAATCGCCATTTTGGTTTCCTGTAAATTCAGTGAGGAGAAAGTGGGTTAATTGTCGTACATATCAAATTCGCTACGCTTAATTCTTTTCGGCTGCTAGAACATTTGATAACGTTGTCTCATTGTAATAAGACTAGAAGGGATCTCTCAGAAACAGCCTAACTGAGATAAGACATGGTGGCAGTGCCTTTAGTGGGTAATTCTGCAGTCTAGTAGGGACACCTAGTTTAGACTTGGCTTGTTGATCAGGTGAAAATTGTAAATCATTTGAACCATCGCAAAATCCACGTGCCAGGGATTTTATTTGGCTTTGAAACTCCGGCAGGATTTTCTCCGATAATAAGTAACGAAAGCAACATGACTCCTTCATGACCTTTATATGGGAAGATTGTTGAGCAAGCATACCTGTGACAAAGGCCGTTCTTGGTAGTGATTTACGTGAAACCAAGTAGTGGCAAATGGGAAGTGAACCTACCATGTAATAATTTTCGGGGATTGGTCCTTCTGGTGACATTGAAGTTACAAACACCTCGCGCAGCAGAGTTCCGAATGCCTCAACCTCGGACATAAGAATAAGCGCAAAAGGAGCGGGCTGATTTGGGTTTTCGCGACCGATTATGATTAGCTGGGCTGGTTTCGTCGGATGCATAGTGATTACTTCGCCCTTACGCTTGGACATAAGTCCTTTGGCGAGTACATCCCAAGGATGGCGTTGTCTGAAGTAGCATGGGGCTACATATTCTCCGTAGGTGTGAACATAAAATGTCTCATTGACTCCCGCCTCACCTGCAAAGTACGCAATGAAAAGTGTGCGGCAATGGTTCCGAATACGAATAGCAGTGTAACAAACCAACTGAACTGCAGCATGTGGAAATGAACAGTTGTCGTCAGCGCTCTTATTTGCTGGCTTCAGCAGAATCAAGCCTTGAACATGTATGTGTGTGTGCTCTGAGTCTTGTACCGCACACGTGTAGGATGATTTAGATTTTGTTCGTGCTTCAAGCTGTCCTGACTGTGTTACTACCAATGAAATGTATGCATACTTCACAGATGCACTGGTGCTACGGAGATGGGTATGTAACTGATACGCTGAGGGTTGATCTAACCTGCTCGTCGAAAATGGCCTTAGACTCATCCTTCCATGGTTTGTTCGGCGACTCGTCATCAGACCTCTAGAAACCGTGCGAATGATGCTTCCTTACATATCGTGCGTATTTCATAAGAGGATATTGAGATACATGGATTTTAACCGTCATTCTTTTGAGGATCTTCTTGAGTATGTGTAATACCTGGGGCCAAACGCCTGTCATAAGACAATTAGTTGCGATTAATATCAGAAAATCCATGAACAAACCTGTTTACCTTATTTTACATCGGGAAGTGGTTGAGCAACTTTTGCCTGACTACACAATTGGTATATTCGTTCACGCTCCTTTACGTTTTCCTGAGATTTTTGAATTCAGGTTAGTAATTTCCAAAGTTGGTAGTCCATACATGGCTCCCACTATCGAAAAGTACCTAACGGTTTTGTTGTTTAATGAGGATGAAATAAGTCCACAGTCCTTGTATCCGAACGAACATCTGGCATAGTGTGTCAATGGAAGTGCGTTGATGAGTTTATAAATCTGATGCTGCTTTGCAATCGTAGAGGCATCAAACAAAGCCACGGCGTTACTTATTAAGCCTATGGACACAAACGCATCAACATTCTGAAATGAACAGCCACGCGGTTCACCGGAGTGACGTAGGCTACTGAACATTCGTAATAGAAGGAATTACCCGGACACCATTTCGATTTTCGAGATCGCGAATGTCCGAAGAGTTTTTCCTTAACAAACTGTAGGTTGTTCCTTCCACTTAAATTTACTCAGATTTGTGAATCTTTCTTTAAAGCGAAGAACTTTGATTAGTTCCTTAAAAGTTTATCTTGCGGAATAAGAGCTGCTGATACATTTGCTCCTCACGTTTAAAAGCTCCGGATTTATTATCGATTACTAAAAAATTTCTGCGGACCAATATCGCGAAGGAGCTTGTGAACAGGCAAAGAATAGCGAATTCATAGAAACTAGCCATGTCTGAAATCGCCGAAAATACCTAATGCCCAAGAGTTTGCGTATACTGAGATCAACAAAAGACAGATGGGAACAATCCATTATAAACTGTAGGGGCTCCAAAACAAAAGGATGGCTGAGTACGCTAAAAACCAGTGAGACGTCCTAGTTGCTAACGGCTGACTACCGTTCTGGTGCATATATCGGACCTGTCCTCACAAAGCTACCTTATTAATAAAAAATCGTTTTTTATCCGCCTACATTCAAGATAGAATACCAGATCAACTCACATTTTAGTGAACGTTACTTTAATGCGGAAAAAGTTTTATAAAAGCATTTTGTTTTTGTAGCCATTTACTTTCCACAATATTCTGGAATAATCAGGAGCTGATACCGACTTCAATATAATAGGTAACTATCGAAACTGAAAAGCACGTGAACAGGGAAGACCTGAACAGAGAAGTAATATCACGTGCCCAACAATCAGGCTTCAGTTTAAATTGGGTATTCGCACCTGTGTGTGGTAAATCCAAGAACCATTTTCAACACCACAGCTACTTCCCACAAGATCTGCTAATTAGTTAGATATAGTAATCCATCTCAGATCGGTTTTCGTATTTCTTTGTTATCCCTGTAGATGATGTGTTGTTCTGCTCAGCGTACTCCACACCTGATTTGTGGTCGATGTATTTTCAATGGTTGGCACTCCATTGAGTGTAGGATGGATTGACACAGCAGCAGATGTTGCTCGTTAACAATCCCACGTGAACTTTGAATCCCATCTTATCCCGTTGTTTTATGACTAGGTAAATCTGTCACTACGCGGAAAGCCTGGCCCCAACTTGTTTTGGATACTTGTGAGAATACTAATACGAAAATAAGGAACTCGGGAAAGCTAAAATACAACTGAAATTAATTTGATAACCGCCAACAAGGCGTTCCCTATTCGCTTACCAAGCTACATTAGCCGGTTCACCGCCATTGCAACATAGTCCACTAGTTGATTAGTGCAGTATCCGGCTCTAACGCACCACTAATATTCTGGTCCACCACGCCACAGTCAGGAGCTAGTTTTGTCCGGATCGTACGGGGTCATTACTAAGCCATTTTACAAGAAGACTTATAATCATGCTACCTAACTGCGTCTGTGATCAGCCAATCGGACATTTCATATCTCACCCATATTGACAAATCGAAGTCAACTAATGCTCTGAGAATGCCGTGGAACCGAAAGGGTTTTTGTTCTAACCATAAATATGGAAACCGGTGGATTGAAATCGGTTACATCCACTTTTGTCTCAATTGTCCATGTAAAACCCTGTCCCGGCTTGGCCTAGACGGTTGCGTCAAAGAATCTGGAGCGCGGATTGATACAGTTATGCTGCTTGGTCTCATTCCTGGCGCTACATCAAGGGAAGAGTAGTATAGTCCATCAATTGTGGTACGATTCTCGCCAAGCTGATGCAGCAATATCACATTGCAATTGTAGGCAACAGTGTCTGTATGTGGGTTTTTCGAAAGGGACAGATATGGCAAGTGGCATTGCGTCGCATGAATGAATCGAACCGCTTTACGGTGAGTTGGATTGCCTCTTGCACCTCTAGTCTACTCCAATCTTGCCAGATCCACACATTCTCAAATCGCTTTGCACGGAATTAGGTCCAGCTGCTAACCATTCGATTTAGTTCACCTCTGAAGGGTGTTAATCACATAGTTCGAATCATAATTCGCAAGTCTATGTCTTGTTCATGCGTCCATATAGCGTTCCCCGCGTACTCAGTCTCCAACCTAGCCAGTAACTGTGTAAGGTTATCATCTCCATTTCCATGGATAAACCCGACAACTGCCGAATTTTCACCCAAAACCAACTGCGAATAGACCTTTTCCACATCGAACGTGTCGGTTCGTTTCATCAGGATTATGTCACCTTTTGTGTAGGGAGATCCAATTCGTACGAAATCGGCGAATGGACGCTGTCCGTTTGCCAGCCACTGTCTTAAACTCCGACGCCACCCATCGTATTTTGTGTTGGTGGGCAGCTGGTCAATCACCTGAATCCCAAGAATCAAAGTTGGGCTGGCATTTTATCGTTTTGTGGCCATAGCCACCGTGCGGTTTTGAACTATCCCCAACAGAACGTCTTTGTGGTGATCCCTGTGTCGCCACTCCCTCCATATGGGCTGCACAAATAACAGTTTCTGCTTCCCCGTAATCGCCATTTTGGTTTCCTGTAAATTCAGTGAGGAGAAAGTGGGTTAATTGTCGTACATATCAAATTCGCTACGTCTTAATTCTTTTCGGCTGCTAGAACATTCGATAACGTTGTCTCCTTGTAACCCGACTGATGAGGGAGCTTTCACAGACAGCCTTGATAAGATAAGACATGGGGGCAGTGTATTTAGTGGGTAATTCTGCAGTCTAGTAGAGCCTTGACTTGGTGATTAGTTGAAAATTGTATTTGAACCAGATGAGGGAGCTTTCACAGACAGCCTTACTGAGATAAGACATGGGGGCAGTGTATTTAGTGGGTAATTCTGCAGTCTAGTAGAGCCTTGACTTGGTGATTAGTTGAAAATTGTAAATCATTTGAACCATCGCAAGATCCACGTGCCTGGGATTTTATTAGGCTTTGAAACTCCGGCAGAATTTCGTCCGATAACAACAGCTGTCAGCTAACGAAAGCAACGTGACTCCTTCATGACCTTTATATGGGAAGATTGTTGATCAAGCATGCCTTTGACAAGGGCCGTTCTTGGTAGCGATTTACGTGAGACCGGATGGTGGGAAATGAGCAGTGAATCTACCACGTAATAATTTTCGGGGATTGATTCTTCTGGTGGCAGTGAAGTTACAAAAGCCTCGCGCAGCAGGGTCCCGTGTGCCCCAACCTCGGATATAAGAATGGGCGAAACAGGAGCGGGCAGGTTAGGGATTTCGCGATCGATTATCATAAGCTGGACTGGCTTCGTCGGATACAGAGTGATTGCTTCGCCCTCACGCTTAAACATAAGTCCTTTGGCGAGTACATCCAAAGGATAGCGTTGTCTGAAGTCGCATGGGGCCACCTGTTCGCCGTAGGTGTAAACATCAAATGTCTCATTGATTCCCTCGTCACCCGCAAAGTACTCAATGAAGCGTGTGCGGCAATTGTTCCGAATACGAATGGCAGTGTGACAAACCAACTGAACTGCAGCATGTGGAAATGAACAGTTGTCGTCAGCGCCCTTATTTGCTGGCTTCAGCAGAATCAAGCCTTGAACATGTATGTGTGTGTGATCTGAGTCCTGTACCGCACCCGTGTAGGATGATTTAGATTCTGTTCGTGCTTCAAGCTGTCCTGACTGTGTTACTACCAATGAAATGTATGCATACTTCACAGATGCACTGGTGCTACGGAGATGGGTATCTAACTGATACGCTGAGGGTTGATCTAACCTGCTCGTCGAAAGTGGCAATCCGAAAATTTACCGTGCTTCACACATAGATGTGGTCGGCTGGCACCTAGCAGATCATGGTTCTCTGGAGTTCTGCAAGTCTGGTGATACCGTGCTGCCCAATAAAACATTTTGTCTATTAATTTTCCGCAAAGTAATTTTCAAACCATGCGCCGCAATATCGAAGGCTACGGCCAGGGTTGGAAGAAATTGCTCCGGTCTCACAAGAAGTGACCAGTCCCACCGTTGCCACTATAGAAAGAGACTCCACCGTTTCTAAACGATGCGATTGTTGGACTCGTAGCACACCGGATTCAATCCGTGTGTAAACATTGTGACATCCTGATCTGTGGTCAACCACACACATACAGACCTGCAGCCAAGATTGAGTCGATGACTAGTTCAAGACACAATCCAGTGGAATTCAACCCCGCCTAGCTGGTATACAATCACATGGCCACCACCAGGCTTTGATGGAGCTCCATCGAGCTTGTTCATATGATGATTCATCCCAGCGGTCTGGTCCTCTTCGTTAATGCTGGATCGTACACACCGTGAACAGATGCTTTGGCCTCACTTATTTCATCTCTCCATCATCAACATGTTCGAACTAAAGATTTTTGATGTGATTAGACCAACAAAGGTGGGTCACACTTTTCGTTTTTCTGTTTTCTTGATGTTTTCGCTTTTGATTTTTGGGAAAATGGTTACCGAAAGAATTATGCGCGGCGTGTTTGGTAGGTGTGTGTGTGTTTGCGTTTTGTCGTCTCCTTCCTGTTTAAATCTATTCAGCGTATGATCTGAGACACCTCACCTAAAGTGATATCAGTGCCCCAAATCCACACGCAATTGGATTGTGTTATGCGCAATTTCCTCATAAGTATGCCTTTCCTAGCCGTGTTCCAAACCGCAAATCATCGACCGCCAGGCGTTAGGAAATCATTAACCGCCAGAAGCAAGTTGCCACAAGTTTTCCAATAGCCAGAGATTGTAAGTCATGGTTAGGATAGGGACCAATTGGCTGAGCTACAAATTGGTTGGCAGGGTCGATTTTCGCGACCGGCAAACTGTACGCAGCAGTCTTCTTGGATTCTTGAAGGTCTTCCTCTACAACGTACTGTGTTATATCTGGATGAGTAGCGGGGCGGGCGATGGGCATGAATACTAGTATTTACGTTCTCAGATCCTTACTCTAGCTCATACTCCTCTAAGACGTCCAAATTATATACGTATGGTGAGGGTGTAACATGAGCGGGTATCTGAATGCAGCCAGAAGCTGGTTTCAGTGTTACGGTCAGCGTATTTTCTCTTTTCCAAACACCGCCCCCGCATCTTATGTAGGTTGAAGATTACCAGGGAAAGTATGGAACGGCATGGCAGTGTTCATTCACTGTTGTTCATTGGTCAGTGAATGTCCCAGCAAGTTCAGCGGGACGCGTGGGAGTGTGCAGATTTGAGAATGTCGGTGCATCGGAGACGTTTACTTTCGTGTCTGATGGTTTGTGTGGGCCCATTTCGTCTGCGATAGTGAATAAGATCGAAGAGAATGGCTTTCATCCATTCACCAAAAGCAAATGCAGCCGTAGTTTCAATAAAATTAACAAGCGTCACATAAACCATGCTCGAGACCAAATCAATGCCTGCCACTCCTAGGGCTTATAGTCTTGGAGCACTCCTTCCTACACAAGTTGAACAAGGAAAACAAACGAGCCATTCAGGAAATCGCGGTTACTTTGCCCCTACTAAGGTAGTTTAAGTAATGTAAAACTGTAATCATACGGCGAAAATATAATCAACTATTCACATATATAAAGAGGCTTCCAAACTTCTAGCCCTTGTGTTGGCAGTCACGAGACCATGTTTAAATGTCAGATACCTCACTAGCCTACACCATTATTGCACGCCTAATAAAGCGTTTGAAGGGAATCTCGAGTGGAATATTGGAAGTCGTTCGAATGGACAACAACATTCGAATAACTCGAAGACAGGGTATGCTCAGAGGAAATACACTTGCCAAAACTCCAGATATCTTGAATACACAGCTTAGTTGATATCAGGTTGTAGACGCCCCCAAGGCCCATGTAGTAATGGAAGAATTTAGTGGGATCCGGTGCAAATAGCCTTAACGGATCTCCAGTCGTGAGTTGTTCCATCCATCGTCCCTCGGCTGCAGGTCTCTTCTTGAACGCAACATTTCCAGTGGGATCTTCGAAATGATTCGTAGTATACATTGTCGAAAGTAACCAGCACATTGAAACCAAACGGGGTGGTTGGCCCTGTCTTGAGTTGCTGAACTCTTAGCTCACCCAGACTGACGTCCAGGCTACCCGGTCGGCACCACGAGGAGGTTGTTCAGCTTGCCGACTAAAGTGCACTTACTTTCCGCCATTATCTGGAACCAGTGAATTTAGGATAATAGACAGCGTTGCGGGTATTGTCACAAAACCAATGAGAATAATGGACTTATTTATGCTTTCTCAGAGACAGTTAAATCAGTCACATGTTGCAAGTACATTCTAAGCTCGGCTTGATCTGCCTAGGGTAAGTTCAAGGAGAGTTTCGCCCACGTCCTTCAATAGCCTGCAGGATAATCCTACTTGTGTCCAACGAATTTTCCAATGAAATCCTCACTCACCTGAAGTTATTCGCTAAACCTGATTTCCAATAGAAGTCTATGATCACATTGCTACGCCGATCTCTGAGGACATTGATTCAATAGTTCTAACTGACTGGCTTTGTCCATGTAAAAATCTGGGACACACCCGTAACGCCCCGCTAAAATGCACCGGTAAAAACGATGCACGTGAGTTCCAAGTGACTTGAGTTTCAATTTTCAGTGGAAATTGCACGATATCTATGCGACCTGGTACGCCTCCGTTTCGGGTGGATTCGTTGGTATTGATCGAACTGATTGAATAATCTTGACTGACTGATTTGCACGTGGTCTTTTGAAATCCAGGATACCTGCAGCTTATCGATCAATGTCGCTATAATCACCACAATTTATCATTTGCTGTAAACAGTATGACAATATATATTCGATTCCAACGAAAGAAATGTGTGTGCGTGTTCAGCCCTCCTTCTCATTTTATTATCATTTATTTTTGAAGAGCATGGTCACAAACATAAAAAGCAAATGCAAGCGATGAATGCGAAAGAGTAACAGGAGAATATGGGAGAAAAGAGAGATACATCTCATTCGAAATCATGCCAAGGACAGTGCCAGTCTGATGAGGTGAATCCCAAAGTATGTAAAGATTGTGATATGGGAACACGCATAAAAGTGTCATCAGTACGCAGGGAGCCCACAATGGTAAGCAAACACAAGTCACTGATTGCGACCTTAGGAAGTCCCAGTCCAATAACAGCCTTAGCGGATTGAGGAAAGCAGATCCCTCGATAAGAGATAATCATCAGTTGGTGAACCAAAAAGTGGATATCACAACCGATGGCAATTAGGGCTGAGATTATGGCGGGGGAATATTCATCAGCACCATACTTCTGCTTCTTCCCATTCCACACTGTCACTCCATGCCCATCCGAGACTAGGCTGACGTCTATTACAGTTGCACGGCGATCTGTAACAGCGATTAGGTCAGGTTTGATGGACGACGTAGAAGTAGGGGCTCTCAACTCCTCGAAGACGGTGTAACCCAGTCGACGGAGACGTTTTGCAAGTTCCCTTGCAATCCGATTATGACGAGCACATTTGGAATCATGCGTGATCCAGCAGGATTGCAAAATATGCACCAAACTCTCTGGTTGGCCACAGTTGCCACGACATAAGATCGTCTGGTCACCATGACCATGCCGAACGCTTCTAACTCTCGTCCTAAGCAGGTTTCATCGGAGCTGGATACCGCGGAAAAATATCCGTGGAACCACTCGTTCTGGGAATACGAGCCATCGATTCGAGAGAGGCGAAGTGACCAACTCTCGTAAACCGCGACCGTCAACCCTGTTGTGCAGACTATCACCCCACGCAGCCACCAGCTCCTCCTTGGTGTTTACGCATGCTCCATGGACTCGGATCGGAAGGCTGAGATCCCGAACAATTTTGNAACTTAGATGTGGTCATGAACTCAATTAAACAAGATTAGGATGAAAAAACAACTCGGCTGTTCTGTGTCAACGATTATGATGTTTTATTCGGCCACGGGAATGAGGAACAACTGTAGGTGCAGATCAGTGACCCAATCTATTTGGATCAAGAATGAGTCTATTCCGCACAACAATGAAGCTTCAGGTGGTGGTTATAACAAAGAAAGTATTCAGCTTTGTATTCGGGTTTCCATAAACGTGGCTTATTTTGTAGTCAACCACAAAAATATAGGTCTCTGAGCATCTAC
This sequence comes from Opisthorchis viverrini, assembly GCF_000715545.1. Classification (NCBI taxonomy): domain Eukaryota; kingdom Metazoa; phylum Platyhelminthes; class Trematoda; order Opisthorchiida; family Opisthorchiidae; genus Opisthorchis; species Opisthorchis viverrini. The sequence continues at coordinate 1,776,433 of NW_008751728.1, forward strand.
TGGACCGACTAATAATTTAACTAACCATTTTAACCCCCCAAAACACTAAAAAGGCAGAAATGGCATTTTGTGAATTCATCGATCGTGAAACACATTCATTAGGAGGAAACTGTCAAATGTACATTTAGCCTCGTTCGCAAGTCACTGAGATTGCCTCTGTCCTCCGTGACATGAGTGTGGAGAGTCCTCGTACTGACTACCATTAGTAACTGGTGCGTCACTCTGCTGGCGCCTGTCCCGCCAACCACCCAACACCCTCGACGAGACCAGCCAATTCCCTCAGACTTTCAATAGAAATGGACTGACACTGTGTTAACCAGAAACGTATCCTGTTAGCGTCCGTTTCGTCCTACGCAACGGTGATCACGTGGTTTCCTTAAATCCTAGGTGGAACCGCTGATTAGGTCATTTCTCTAGAGATTATGAAGAAGGGAGTAAACAGAAAATCCGTTCAGATGTTCTATCCGCCGGTTCCCATAATCAGGACAGGTATCATGAAAGATAGACTGAGGATTTGGCCGGACTTTAGTGTTCGAACATTACTAGGTTTTGGAGTATGTCAGTCCGTCGATCAAATAGGATACGCGTGAGTACGTTCAGGAAACTAATTTTTCGGATCCAGGACAACCATAACAGGAAGAAAAATACCTTGGAGGTGATTAGGCCTACAATTTTGTAAAAAAACTCAGAATCTCCTACTGTTACCCAAACTTATGGAGGAAAATTGCTGTCATACTGAAATGTGAGGCGATGGGAGAAGCCTTCGCTCTAGGACATGCTGTTGGATGCGGTATTTTTTCAGGAAGTAGTCAGCCGCATTGCGGTGATCTACTCAAATGTCTGGCAGATCAAATTCGTAACAAATTCATTCATGAGGTCATCTTTTTGGTAAGTATATTTACAGATGCATTCTACTAAATGTAAAAACCAAACCCGCAATGGTGAGCAACGGGCTAGCTTAACGAACAGACAAACATCGCGTTACTTTCCCGGACAGACTTCACAAATTCACATATGTCCTGAATGCTGGCTGAAGTAAGCTGATGACGTAAAGCAGAAATTTGAAAAACCCTAAGTTTACACAATCAACCCCGCCGATTTTCAACAAAAACTCTTCCTGCACTTGGGACACCAGAATTTTTCAAGTAATCACGCACACAAAGACCGGAAAGGAGTGAAGACTAGCATAATCCACTCACACACACTTGACCATCTCGTGATATCCTTCCTGGACAAACCAGTCATCCAACCTGTTTATGACAGCTGAAGCGAACAGGTAGTCGAGGCGAACTCCCGAACAATGAGTCTTTGAGGCGGTTTAACGGCTGAGAAGGACGAATGGTTGAGAACGTCTATCCTCACGCAGGCATTGAGGGATTGTCCGCAGAGTGGGGCTAGTTGGACCACGGGAACCCAATCATGCATGTACACACAGGGCCGTAAAAGGTTACAGGGATGCAACCCAAATCCATTTTGTTGCGCTAAGTAGTTGCTGTGTTGTGCAGGCCCACAAGCTAACTGACGAATTCCCCATCATCTTGTCACTTGAATGACTTGAAGATTGTGTTTGCGACGTAACTGGATTTTCACCCTTTCTTAGAAACGCACAAAATGTCTCCAACAACGTATCACAAAACTTACTACTAACTCCAGCGTTTAATTTTGGTCGGTGTAATGTTCGATACGGCAGAATTTAAAACGAGTAACAGGCACTTCCCTGCTCGTGAACAGATATCTTGTGCTTTTCCTCTGATGTGAGGTTTGGAGAACCGATTTCCAGTGTAGTCGTTCGCTAACAAAGGAATTCCTGGAGCCAAGTGTGCTGATAAACCTAAACCTGTCTGTTTCATCTCATCGTTCCGAAAGCCCGTAAACGATGTGATAAAAAGCCCCCACAGCCTAAAAATTTACTACGAAAGCCTTAGCAAGAGAGATGAAACCTATTCATATAGCAATAGTAAACTCAAGGAAGTGCGAGGAATCTCGTGATGATCCGAACGCTTTCGGCTGACGACCCCGTCAGTTGTTTCTACAAATGTTCTGGCGCAACTACTGATGCAAATCTCTGTCCCATAGCATGCCCCATCAGCCCACTGATGATGTCAACTTGGTTGGAGATGAAACGCTTGCTCAGCACAGCGAACAAACGAGCAACCATCCACGCAACGTGGGTTACCGGAATCCATTTAGTTGCGATTAGCAGCTAAAATTGGTAGCTGAAATTGGATCCGCGTCACTTTCAGTGGTTCAACAACCTGAAACAAACAAACTGGCTATCTCAATTTTATAGCATTATGCATGGTTTGGTTCACCCAGTTAGAAAACTGATCGTTTTGCAGTAATTGCAGACAATTTTTATCTTGATCGAGCATATGGTCTACCGCGACGTCTCCCCTGATTAGGATGAACCAAGTAAGAACTTCGTGAACGAGGAATTCAGCTGGATTCCAGGTGAATCTTCTGTCAAGACTAAACTGGTAAGCAGATGAGTTCATACGCCAATTCGCAATCAGGTTTTCAATTTTCACACTCAGCACAGGATATCACGTGTGTGGATAGTAAAGTGCGCTTGTGATTTAGATGATTCGCTTCTCATAACGGAGATGATAACTTCCGGGCCCTTGTCTTGGAATCTTCTGTGCAGTCGGTGCAGGGTAGAACTGGTTGGTGTTGAAGTGACACCCAAAGGCCAACTTTACCGTGAACAGGGCCATGTGGTATGTACTAACCACCTCCAAACCGAGAGGCATTCAGCCTAGGGCATCATTTATGTGCAAGCTATTTGTGACTGTTTAGTATTCTTCACATTTTACGTAACGTCGATACCCAAGTCGTTGATTCATTTTCCTTATAATTATCTGAGACCAGTACAGTTTCCACGACAGGGAAATACACATATCTGCATGCCGATTTGGTTTTGAGGTAAGACTAACCGGTAACTTAGCTGGGTCTCTTGTGTTTGGAGTTCTCAAGCGACCGAATGCGTTACATTTGCAGCTGGTGAGATATCGGTATGCATTCTATAGACGTTTTCCAGTGCCCATATGATTTCTGAAATGCATCCGAGCAAACTGTCAACTTCACTAAGTAGTGACGTGGAGGAGGTTGATCAGGTCGACAATTTCGCTGATTACCAGTGACGAACGACTCCCAATAACGTTCGAAGCCCACTGCCTTGCATCGCCTTGAGTTTATTGAGTGTAAACTCGGGTAATCTCTGTTAAAATTAT